>NC_056739.1:946382155-946467155 GCF_019279795.1 Protopterus annectens | reverse complement strand
TTTGTTTTTGATTATTTTGCATTATTACTGACACTGTTTGCTCTGAGAGTGTTGTTGGAGAAATACAGAGAAGGTCAGAAGGAGTTGCATTGTGTCTTTGTAGACTTGGAGAAAGCATATGACAGGGTGCCTAGAGAAGAGTTGTGGTATTGTATGAGGAAGTCGGGAGTGGCAGAGAAGTACGTAAGAGTGGTACAGGATATGTACGAGGGTAGTGTGACAGTGGTGAGGACTGCAGTGGGAGTGACAGATACGTTTAAGGTGGAGGTGGGATTACATCAAGGATCCGCTCTGAGTCCTGTCTTATTTGCAGTGGTGATGGACAGGTTGACAGATGAGATCAGACAGGAGGCCCTGTGGACTATGATGCTTGCAGATGACATTGTGATCTGTAGTGAGAGTAGAAATCAGGTTGAGCAGACTCTGGAGAGGTGGAGATATGCTCTAGAGAGCAGAGCAATGAAGGTCAGCAGGGCTAAGACAGAATATATGTGTGTAAATGAGAGGGAGGGTAGAGGAATGGTGAGGATGCAGGGAGTAGAGTTGGTAAAGGTGGACGAGTTTAAGTACTTGGGATCAACAGTTCAGAGTAATGGTGAATGTGGAAGAGAGGTGAAGAAGAGAGTACAGGCAGGGTGGAATGGGTGGAGAAGAATGTCAGGAGTGATTTGTGACAGGCGGGTACCAGTAAGAGTGAAAGGGAAGGTCTACAAGAGGGTAGTGAGACCAGCTATGTTATATGGGTTGGAGACAGTGGCATTGACAAAAAGGCAGGAGTCAGAGCTGGATGTGGCAGAGTTAAAGATGTTAAGATTTGCACTCGGTTTGACTAGGATGGATAGGATTAGGAATCAGTATATTAGAGGGTCAGCTCATGTTGGACAGTTTGGAGACAAAGCAAGAAAGACGAGATTGCGTTGGTTTGGACATGTGCTGAGGAGGGATGATGGGTATATTGGGAAAAAGATGCTAAGGATGGAGCTGCCAGGTAAGAGGAATAGAGGAAGGCCTAAGATAAGGTTTATGGACATGGTGAGAGAGGACATGCAGGCGGTTGGTGTGACAGAGCAAGATGCAGAGGATAGGAAGAAATGGAAAGAGATGATCCGCTGTGGCGACCCCTAATGGGAAAAGCCAAAAGAGAATGATGACTAACACTGACATTTGGGCATTTAGACAATTATTACATTCAACCATATTACATAAATGATACCTAATAATTAAAAACGTCAAATTAAATTTATTGATTATTTTCAAGATAATTTGGAAATCAAGTTCCTCACCTGATTTCAGTGAGTCTTTAAAGTGTAGAAATATAGAGGAATACCTAATTTAATGTGGTAGAGTGTCACAGTACCCAGTTTGGCTTTGTTAAGGGCAGATCCTGCCTCTTAAACCTGGTTGATTTCTTTGAAAAGTCACTAAGGCCATTGACGAGGGGAAGGTGGTCCACACAGCCTACCTGGACCTCGCAAAAGCCTTCAATACAATACCCCACTCGGGCATTATAGATAAGCTCACCAGCTTAAATATAAACCCCTATGTCACTAGATGGGTTGCAAACTGGCTCAAGGACAGAACCCACATGGTTAGAATTGCTGGAGCCATGTCAGACTCCAAACCAGTTACAAGTGGCATCCCACAAGGCTCAGTCCTGGGACCTCTCTTGTTCGGTATATATTTCTCGGAGGTACAGGCCAACATGGAAGGACTGTGGCTGACCAAGTTTGCAGATGACTGCAAACTGGGCACCATAATCGACACTCCAGCCGACACAAGCATCCTCCAAAAGGGCCTCATAGAAACAGACAACTGGTGCCAGAGCCATGGCCTCAAGCTAAACGCCAAAAGTGTATAGTCATCCCTTTGGCAAAACAAAGTGCCCACAAATTACCACATAGGTGGTAATCCATTAAGTACAGAAGAAGTAATTAGGGACCTGGGGACCCAAGTTGATAGCAATCTCTCATTTGACAACCACGTGGCCAAAGTGGTTAGAAAAACATTTTATATAGCCCACCTAATCATGAAGAGATTCACATCTAGATCAGGGGAGGTCATCGTGCCACTTTACTCATCCCTCATCAGGCCCATAATTGAGTACAATGCCCCTTTTGGGATGTACCTTACCAGACACCTGCAGCAACTGGAAAGACCCCAAAAGTACCTCACCAAGAGGATCAAAGGGCTCAAACAGATGCCATATGCTGCCCGGTTAAAGAAACTCCAGCTCTACTCAGTGGCATACCGCCTGCTCAGAGGCGATCTGTACCTGATGTATAAAGCCATGTCCAACCCGGAATTAATGGACATGCTGCACCTCAGAAAATCCAAATCCCATCAAGCTACGCACTCGAGAGATTTGAACCTCAGCACTGAAATAAATAGGACATGCTGGAGGGACAGATTCATAACCCAGAGGCTCCCTTCACTCTTTAATAAAATCCCAGTCCAGGTTAGGCAGAGTCCCTCATTGACTCTCTTCAAGAGGAATCTTGATGAGTGTATGGGAGATCATAGGTTTACCCTGGGTATCACTTCTGTGTCACTGTTAGACAGAGGCACAGTATACTAACCTCGAAAAAGGGCATAGCAAAATTATTTTAATATGGGTGGCAAAAGCCAAACACACTCTGGCTAGGCTTATACATGCCCTAGGGCAGATAGCCTAGTATGAACCTATGAACCTATGAACAAATATATAAACAAAGGTCTGCCTCCAAGTGTTTAATGTTGCATAATACTATTTGATGCACTTCTTTTCTGAAGAGTAAGTGAAGTTTCCATTGTTACCCATTAGCTTTAATGGGGTGAAAGCTCAAAAGAGCTAATTTTTATTTCCAGTTTGATGACCGGGGAGGTTCACTGGGCTCCCGTTTTCAGTGGAGGCACGGGGAGAAAAGCTCCATAATACATAGCAGACATAGTTACAGACAAGCGAATAGTAAATATTATATAGTAAAACTTAAGCAAAGTAAAATAGTAACATAGAATAATATACAATGCATATTTTACATATTTACACATTAGAGAACAGTGGTACAGAGTCATTATTGTACTTAGGTTTTAAATCATCTGAGAATGGTATAAAAGTAACATTTGTAAGAAAACAGTAAATAAGATTAATCCCCTATAAGGTAAAGCGGAAAGTACTTTATGTATAATGGATGTATTTATGTATTAGGCAGGATTAGGTAGGTAGAGTGCAACTGCATTTCCATTTATCAGAATGGTAAGAATGGAGCTGAGTTTTGAAGTGATCAAAGTTTTCAGAAATTCTTAGAGAAAGAGGTAGAGAATTCCATTTCTTGGCTGAGGAAAAGGATAGAAGAAGCTGACCTGGGGGGACAATTTGGTTTGTTTACAGAAATTATTTTGGTGGGCAGATCTTAGAGTTCTGTGGGGGGTGAATAGTGGTAAGATGTTTGTTAGTACAGGCCATTTAGTAGGTTTAAAAATATGCTTGTGGACTGTGGTGAGTTGGTGGCAGTCCAGGTAGTTGGGAAGTTCTAGTCATTGCAGCAGGTGGAGAGGTATGCAGTGGTGGGTGGAGTATTAGGACTTGGTGGCAAACTTTGAGATTTTGTTGTAACAGGTTTCCAGTTTAGAAGAGATAGAGGAAGATATGTTGGTTAGTAGGGGGGCACCATACATCAGAGATGGTAGTAAGTAGCTAGTGGCGAGGGTATGTCTTGTTGAAGGGGAGAGAAAGTGGGAGTTTATGTACAGCATGACAAGTTTCTGATGTGTTTTCTTAATATTTAGCTGAATATGGGTATCGGCGGTAGCATTGTTACCTCACAGCAAGAGGTTCTCCCGTTCGATTCTCGGTGTGGCTTGGGCGTACCTTCTGTGTGGAGTCTGCATGTCCTCCCCGTGGTTGGGTAGCGTTCAAAAGACATGCGTGCGTAAATGGGCATGCCTTCGTTGAAGGTTGGGCGTTGAGCTGGCACCTCGGAATTTCATAAAAGTCTACTGCCAATCATTAGCGGACTGGAGTTCCTCTGTGGCGACCTCTTACCAGGAAAAAGCCAAAAGACAAACAACATGGGTGTTCATTAATAGTGACCCCAAGAAGTTTATCAAAAGGAGCAACTTCTATAGTGGAGTTGGCATGGCTGATAATATTGAAGGAGGTTTTTTCAAGAGGATGAAATGAGGAATGATGTTTTGATTGAGGCACACAATATTAAATAAATAATCACCCATACAACTCTTGTAAACTATATGTACCAACTTCAAGATTGCATGACAACAGGAAAGGCAAATTCACAGAACCTCCTGTATTACAATCTCAGACTCAGAGCAAGTGACAGGCTGAAAAATAAAGAAAAAACAACTTTTGCATGTGTGTGTGTGTGTGTGTGTGTGTGTCTACACACGCACACACACACACACACACACACACATATATATATATATATATATATATATCTATACTTAAAGACATCTAAGCACAATAATGTCAATACCACTGAGATCAACACAAACTAATGGAAAAAAAAAGTCAGCATGCAACTGTGTACGCAATGAGACATAACTTCAGAGCATGCAACTTCAAAGCAATGCATGTCACATGCATTTCCTAATAATTATATATTTCAACTCTGAGATCGTACAATAGCAGGAAAAGGGCATATTCCTCAAACCCAGAAATTTAGCAGTCTTACACCACTGTCATTCAGCTATTTTTTGACCAAACTGTGTCAGTAATACAACTGTTGTATGTAGTGACATTGCATGCACACACTATATACATATATGTGTGTTTGTGTGTGCGTGCGAATGTTTATCAGCATGTGGGTGTATATGTATTTGGTTCAACTCTACAAATGACTATAGATATAGATTTATACAGATACAGGTAGATAAAGAAGAGAGAAGCTGATGAAAAGATAAAGATTTGATATATAAAGAGGCAGTTAGGAAGATAGCTAGATATATAGCTAGAGAAGCAAGATAGAGATGTACAGCTGACTGACTTTAATCAAAGAAAAAGTGTATTGCATGTTATGAAACTCAAGCTTGAGTTACATCACTTGTTCTTTCAGTTTTCTGAGGAGTAACTGAAGTTGCTGTTATTACCCATCAACTTCAACAGGATGAATAAACATTCACATTTCTCTGTGTTACTTGTCCTTGAGGCGTCAACAAAATGAAATCAGATGAATGCTTATAATGCTATGTGGAGATATATAGGCAATCACTGTCAAATAATTTGCATAAAACTATAACCCTAGAATATTAAATGATGGTTAGCAGTCTGAATTGAGAAATGTTCTGGGATTAAAAGTGGCAGCTAGACTAATATGAATGAGCAATTAGATGTTCACAGATCAGTTTATCACAAATTGCATATTGGCACTATCTTCTAATGTGCTGACCTTGAAAGTCACATTATATTTCCCATAGCTCAATAAGCATGCCAAGCAAAATCAATTAGTTCTGCTATTCTAATTGCAGTTTGTACAACAGACTTTTTTCAGGTATTCTGCACCCTTTTACAAACATGAGGCACACATCAAGATAAAATTAATATCTGTTTCTCATTAACCTGTCTTACTTTTAAATTACCAATGATTATTTCTGTCCTGTAAATGGTTCCATTTTATTTATTTATTTATTTATTTATTTATTTACATACTTACGTACCAGGGTCGTGTACTGATCAGTACTGACCAATTTCAGGCTCAGCCTGCCTGAAATAACAAATCATTTCACAAACAAAAAAATACTGAAATGCAAACAATAACAGAAGAGTTCAGAATAATTACATACAAAAAAAATGTATATACATTCCAGTGCCACACGCAGTGTAATGCACAATATATATATATATATATATATATATATATATATATATATATATATATATATATCTTAGTATATACTGTATATATTAGTTTCTAAAGTGGGTTAATCTTCAGTACATTTTGAAAGAGGAGAAGAGATTTGGAAAAGAAAACAGGTTAGGTGATATGCCCTGTGTTAAAAGAGAAACATTTGACCTGGATGAAGAAAATAATGGATCCAGTGGTGGAAATCTAGGGCACAAAAAGAAAAGTTCATTCCAAAACCTTAATGCATAACAGAATTAGGACAAGACATGCAGTATTACACTTTGATCAACAGATGTTTTACAATGATGAGCACACATTCCATAAAATGAAGGTAGAGATGAGCCTTTTGTTTAGTATGAAATGTTTAGTTTTATTATAACATGTTCTGTTTCAGTGAAGGTCAACAGACAGAGACCTGAAGCAATGAGAACAAGTAGTTTTAATGGGAGTTAATTTGCTGTACCAGGTTCCAAAGCCATCTGAGGGTTGAATAAAGCAGAGTGAAATGGCTGTGCTCAAAGGGTAGAACTACTGTAGGCAGTTTCATCTCATTAAATTACAGCTTATGAGTTTTTATAGTCTGTTAAGTGTTAAAACAAAAAAAAGAAAGAAAAAATACAGTCTTCTGTCTGCTGAGAGAGAGAAAGAGTAAGAAAGAAGGAGATAAATGCAGACAGAAAGTATGTCAGAGAAGCAGAGACCTTCTAAACAAGTCATAGGACAAACATAGGAAGCACGTCTAATTATTATCATCCATTCTCCTTCACTGAACTATATGGAGTGCTTTTCAAACATAACAGCCGGTAGTAAAGAAAGTCAAGTGAGACAGCTGAAACTAATCGCTGAACACTTGAAATCATATTGTGTTTAGAACATTTCACAGGTCTGAAGATTCAAAGACTCATATAGACTGTGCATAATAATTAGGAATGTGGTAGGGCACTGCATTTCTAAATGAATAGTTTATATAGATGGCTATATATATATATATATATATATATATATATAAATATATACATATATCTATATCCATATCTATCTATACATATATGTGTGTGTGTGTGTGTGTGTGTGTGTGTGTGTGTGTGTGTGTGTGTGTGTGTGTGTGAGTGTGTGTGTATGTTTGTGTCTATATATTTATTTGCACTGCAGAAACACAGCCAGATTAATGCAGGCTCTGTACACTCCCAAAAGATGCACTTTCATTATTTATAGTGATAAAATCATTAGTCTTTGATAGCACACACCATGAGTTTCTCAATTATATCAGTTGTCCTTTGTGTAAACAACCTAAATCTAAAAGTGTTACTGCTCAGTGCTAGGAGTCTAAACAAAAAAAACTCCACTCCCTAGAAGTTTTCTTTACCCTAGAGAATGCTGACATCTGTCCAGTCACTGAGACATAGTTTAAAGCCATGGAGAGCACACCAACAGTGCAAGGTAATGATGCCTTCCACACATTTATGCCAGCTAATTCACAGCCAGGGACTAAAGGTGGAGGTGTCTCTATTTACATAAAAAATAAATATACCTTAAGACTGGTCAAATAAGATAATGCATTTGAGCTGTTCCATATTCAGATCACCATAGGTAAAATCCAATATCACTTCCTTGCAAGCTATAGCTCCCCCTCTTTGACCCAGGAAACCCATACCATGTATTTAAACTTATTAGAAACACTAACCATCCAACCCAGTACCATACTGATGGGTGACTTTAATTAACCCACTATTAATACACCAACCAGGGATGCCACCATACTGGATCTGGTCCTCACTAATATGGGAGACTGCTGCACACCCTATACTGTAATACCTTCCCTGGAAAGGTCAGACCACAAATGGTCTCCTTTGAAGTAAAAATAAAACCTGGACCCCAAGCTAAATCTGGAATATTCAGGAAGTATTCTAAGGCTAACCTCCTGCTTTTAAGTGAGAACCTGGCAAAATTTCAAGCCCCCATAAACTCTGAGAACATTTCTGCCTATGTAGAACTGTTCACAGAAACCCTGTACAAGCATGTTAATGACTGCATAGAGACAGCTGTAGCCACCAGGAAGAAGTACAGAACTAACTAAAAAAACAAGCCACCCTGGTGGAATCACAAAATTAATAGGCTGTATAGCAGAAGGAAGAAAATCATGGCAAAAATTAAGAGGTGCAGCACCCAGCAGGATAAAAGCACTCTCATCAAACTAAACAAACAACTCAGAGGACAAATAAAGTTTAGCAAAGCCAAATATGAGGTAAGTTTGGCCTCCCAGGCCAAGGACAACCACAAAGGGTTCTTTAGATATGTCTGCAACATCAAAGGCAATACACAATTATGTACAGAGCTCATTGTAAATGGAGCAACCTATATTGAGCCAGAAGATATAGCAAACCTCCTGGCTGTTAAATTCAGCTCCTACTTTACTCCTCTCTTCCCCTCAACCTTCCCTCATGAAATATCATCAAATATAACTCCTTGTACTATCACTAGGAAACAGGTCTTTAATGCTCTCTCTAAGACCAAGAACAATGCATCAATGAGCCCAGACAATATCCCAGGATGCCTTCTAAATAGCATGAAACATGACCTATCAGGGCCTCTGGAATTATTATTTAACTGTAGCCTCCAAACAGGCTTCATGTCTCATGAATGGAGAAAGGCAGTAGTCATCCCTCTGTACAAAGGTGGGCCATCTACAGACTTTGGAATCTAAAGACCAATAAGTCTCACTAGTCTTATATGTAAAGCCATGGAAAGAATTATCATGGAAATGATCAACAGAGATACAGTAAAGCTCCAGACACTTGACCCAACCCAGTTTGGCTTTGTCAAGGGCAGATCATGCCTACTCGTCCTCGTGGACTTCTTTGAGATAGTTACCAAAGGAATGGATGAGGGTAAAATCATTCACACTGCCTACCTTGACCTGTCCTAGGCATTTGACACAATACCCCACTCAGGCATTGTTGATGAATTCAGGAGGTTAGGTACAAACTCACATGCCACCCGATGGATAGCCAACTGGCTCACAGACAGGACTCAGGAAGTTATAATTGGGGAGTCCACATCTTCAAGGAGGCCAGTCACAAGTGGAGCCCCTCAGGGTCAGTCCCTGGACTGCTCCTTTTTAACATTTACTTCTCAAAAGTCAAGGCCAATGTCAGTGGTCTCTGTCTGACCAAATTTGCAGGTGATTGCAAATTAAGAGCTCTCATTGACTCTCACACTGACACAAATATTCTCCAGGAGGAGCTGACACAGACAAGCAACTGGTGTCACAGCCATTGACTAAAACTAAATGCCAAGAAATTCATAATACTATCCTTTGGGAAGCCATCCACTCATGGTAACTATCATATTGATAACACACCCCTTAGAGTTGACACAGTAGTCAGGGACTTAGGGACACACATCGATAGTAATCTAGGCTTTGATCATCACGTGTCTATTATGGTGAGGAAATCATTCTACGTTGCGCAACTTATAAACAGAGGTATGTCATCTAAGTCCAAGGAAGTCATTGTTCCACTGTATTTGGCATTCATCAGACCTATTATTGAGTACAATGCCCCATTTGGTATGCACCTAACCAGGCACATCCAACAATTAGAACATCCACAGAGGGTCGTCACTAAAAGAATACAGGGCGTAAGTAATATGTCCTATGCAAACTGCCTCACAGCTCTATCCCTGTATTCTGTCTCCTACAGGCTTATGAGGGGAAAGCTATGCCTGGCATACAGGGCATTGTTAGACCTCACTCTGATAGACCTCCTGCATATCCACAAAACAAACAGCACCGGAATTACCCATTCTGGAGACTTAAACCTTGCCTGTGATATAAATAGGACCTGCTGGAGGGATAGGTTTTTATCCCAGAGACTACCCATCTATGGAACAGGCTCCCCATCCATGTGAAGCAGAGTTTCTCTGTAACCCAATTCAAGTGCAACTTAGACAATTAGATGGGAAACCGTAAATTCATACCTGGTTTGGCACCTGTGTCTCTAATGGACACAGGCGACCTGTAAATGGTTTATCTCCCAGTCCCATGCATGCACTTATCAGGGGTATCAGAACTTGTCAGAGATTTGGGATCCATATATAGGCTTAAAAAGGCCCTTTGTGGTCATTAGCCTAGTAAACACCTATGAACCTATGAACCTATTAAGTCTGGAGCACCATCGCTCAGTGCTTTTGTTAAAGTGCAGACTTAAATGTTGCAGATCACTGCAGTAAATCACAAGTATGAGATCCACTCTGTTTTTCAGTTCTCCATAAGATCTTTCTTCAGTTTTCCACAAGTTATGTTTGCAACAAAAATGCATCAATATCTAGATGAGGGTATGCTTCTAATTTACTTTGCTTTCACTCCTTCCTTTTAACAAGGTTTCTCACTCAGGCATTTTCCATTCTGAATTTCACTTTACCTGAACTAGTGCAGTTGCCTTTCTTACTGTAGTATATGTATGCACATACTAGAGTAAATATGCATATGTGTGTATCTACCAGGTTCTTTCCAATACTGCATAGGATGAATGTGACAATACATACAGCAATTGTCATCCATTCAACCAGTATATCAAATGACTCCACCATAAAACAAAAAACACCCAATTCCAGCATACCCAGATGGGCTATAAGCCATGGACAACCCATCCACATTGATGTGGGTGCATCTTATAAATTAAGTATTTTAAAATTAAATGGCTGGATGGTTATGGACACCAGGTTAATTTTGGAAAATATTTTTTTTTTTTTTTGTAGAAAAGCCACTATAAAGATGCATGATCACTTAATAATATAAAACTTTCATCATATTGATCAGTGTTCAATAGCCTAAGCTATATACCTTATATCATGTTAAGGATATGACAGCCTGTCATATGCCAAAGCATCAGGGCAACTTCAACATGTCTAGACCATGAGACAGCTCAGGTTGAGCTGACTAACAGACAAGCTTGGGTGCCATGCCCCTCAGAGCTTTCTTGCAACAGAAAAGTGTGCTCCTCGGTGGGCTTTCAAAGATCAGCTGTCAGCTTGTCCAGTTCCATTGCTGGGCAGATAAGTTCCCTTTAAGGGAAAAACCTTCCACATTTAATATTTTATTATTTCCAGTTCAGAAATGTATTTTTATACTAGGAAAATGTGTATTTGATGACTGTCACATGACTTTAATGAACTTTTATTCTGGTGCACACTTTCATTCTAACTAGTTTCATTTTTTTGAAACTACTAAAAACTAATTTTTTATGTGAAGAAACTGTGTTTGATTTACTTTCTGGGACTGGCAAAGTGTATTGAAGTGCTCTTTACTGTGTTTTACTGGGATAAAAGTGACTTTTAAAGGCTTTTTGTTTTACTGGCATGCCCTGCTTAGTTTCCCCATGAAAGATGCATCATTTTCAACTTGACCATGGCACAATCTACCAGTCCCATGGTTGGTCCTTCTCCCAGCCACAAAAAGAAAAAAAAAACGTCTGCCACCACATCAGGCTACTAATCTGTTACATGTGGGTGGCTCTGCTGTGGCAAAATCTATTTCCTCAGACTACTCATATTTTTCCCATATCCCTCTGATATTGTCCATACAGCCATTATGACTGCGGCTTTGGAATCCCCTCAATAGACAAGGGAAAGCCACTCTTATTGGTCTTGGGAGATGGGGCAAAGAATGTGCCCCTGCTTGGCCAGAATGTTGTGTTCATCCATTGGCAAGCTGTTGTTGCTATTAATAAACCTATTTGCCCCAACTTTCCTGTCAAAAAGAACTAGAAAGCTAAACATTGATCCTTTACTGCACAATTTCTGCTACACAGAAGTTAATTTTTCAGTCTCGCTCAAAGTTTTTAATATGCTGTTGAACTTTCTTATATGGTATTTTCTGGTATAAGAAAAAAGGATTTCTCTTTTCATGAAGAGATTCAAGAAATTCAATCTGTAGAGGAATGTGTTGAGACAGATGTAGGTTTTCTCCTCAGATTTCTGATTCAGTCTTAGAAGACAGCATGGTATTTGAATTTTGATGTGAGGGATTCTCTTTCTCTGAGACTATTTCCAGAGTATGCCACTATTTTCAATGGGAGAACACTTAGGCTTGTGTCTCTGAAGATACTATGAGTTGTTACAACTAGAATTCTGAAAATCTTCACCAATCCACCAACTGCTGTCTGCTTTGAGGGACATATTTGTCACAGCCTGTGGATTCCCTGACAGACAGCCTGCTGTACCCAAGAAAGCAGATAGAGTATACAAAGCTTCTCAGTCTTTCAAGTTTTTATTCACTCATCTCATACCTGACCAAGAAGCTATAGCTTAAGTTAATCCAGATGCTGCCAAACATTTTGTTAATTCTAACCCCCCTGCTTCAAACAAGGATGGTAGAACAGTTGATAAATTGGGGTGGGGGGGTGTATTCTTCTGCAATTTTCATTTTTTTAATTTTTAATTGTCAGGCTCATATGTAAGTTTATTCTGACTAATTGTGAAAGTATGAGGGATGTTTTATCTGCAGTTCCTTCTTGTGAGAAAAAGTCTACTTTGTGTAATTTAGTTTCTTTCATTTCTCAGATCACTATTCATTGTTTAAAGTATGTATATGACCGTAGATACTGCATCCAGGGTTGTGGCCACTGGCACTGTGTTGATGAGGTTTGCCTGGCTGCATTCACAGAACTTCAGAGAATATTTAAAAAAAAATAGATTTTAAAATTTTCTTTAGACAGAGATTTAATATTTGGTCCCTCTGCAGCAGAATATTTCAAAAAATGAGATGACAGCTATAAACAGATTCAGGAAATCTTTCAGATTCTTCAGTCCTCCTTTCCTAAATTTTGCAAAGGATTTTTTACTCCGTCCTCAAATTTTGGCAAACAATAAAATAGACCATCTTTGAAGAAATCTGGTAAGCAGATATTTAATAAAAATGGTACTGAGGTTCCAAAAAGATGGAAGTACCCCCAGAACAAACAGCTACCAAATAAGGTAGAATGAGTATATAACATGAGGTGTGTGTGGAGCGAGATGGTAATGATGCATGGCTTGGTAGGAGGCATTATCCTGGGAAATGTGAGTACACATTTGAAGATCCTAACTACATCCCCTTAAGGGACCTTCATTTCTCTCTCTGGCAAGACATTATTTCAGACAATGGGTACTGAGGCTGATTCTACAAGTTTACTGGTGACAGTGGGAAGAAATTCTTCCTTTCCAAAGCATTATTCTACATCTGCTAGAGCAAACTGCTCTGTTTCCTCCTGCCTTACAGCACAAGCTGTCTCAGAGGTAATATAAACAGTTCCTCCTTCCCATTTGAGTCAATATTTTTAATCAAGAAGTTTGTTAGTGCCAAAGAAAGAAAATGCATTGACCAGTTCTGGATCTTTCTTTCCAAAACCAATGTGTGATACTACTCAAGATCAAAGTGCTTTCACTTCACAGTCTCTATCCCCTCCTACCTCATCTGAGTTTTTATTTGTTTTTCGGTAACCTTAGATTTAAAATATGCTTATAATGACATTCCTATTCATCCATATTTGAGGTGTTTCTTATGGTTTTGTGTGTTTGGATCACATTATCAGTTCTCAGCCTTACCCTTTTTCCTATTTGCTGCTCAAAGAATGTTCACATACTATTAAGTTTGTATCATACCCCATAGCAGGCTGTAGAATATCCACACTGTTCCATATTTACCCAATTTACTTATCTTTGCAGAGTCTGTTTCTCCTTTATGGGGGCTTTACCATTGGTGACTTCAGTTAGAAGCTGGTTATTGTGGCAAAATTCAAAATGCATTTTAATTAATAATAAAATAGTCTTTTTGTGGTTGGTTTTGAACATTTCCTTACTCTCGTAACTTTTTTTCTTTCCCTTGGCCTTATTACTCCTTTGCCTGTTACATATTCTATGTATGTGACTTCTGTCTTACAAAGCTTGCTTTTAGTAACATTGTTATAAATGCTGACTGCATCAAAGTATTCAGTGCCTTGCACTTTAGGTAAAAGTGAATTGTGATCCTCTGCAGGAGTTGTTATATTATCAAGGTGCACTGTGCTGCTGAGTACCTAGCATAAGGTTTTTAAATTCTGCCCTCAAGCCTTTCAAAACTGATAAGGCTGTGCAAAGCCAGATGGGCAAGACAGTAAAATGGGGAATGCTATATTTTCCTTGGCTTTGGTGATCAAGGAAATCTGCCCATCCATCTTGGTTAAATTTAAAGTAATCAGAATTCTTACTTTGGATGGTGTATCTATGAGTTCTTTCTCTCTGGGTATTGGGTAAGTGTCTAATTTATGTCATTCAACATCCAGAACTCATTACCAAATGTTATGGGCTTAAGGACTAACACATGATAGTTGCTCCATTTACCTTTGGACTGTTAAATAATTCCCATCTTAACGATTTTTTATGCCTTCACTTATTGCTTTTCTTTGGGGCTTCTTTACCCTGTATTGCCTCAGGTTTACCTTTTATCCTGACAGTTTTTTATGATGCTGTAGTAAGTGTGTAATACCAGCAGCTAATACATATAAATGTGTGTGTGTGTGTGTGTGTGTGTGTGTGTGTGTGTGTGTGTGTGTGTGTGTGTGTGTGTGTGTTTATACACATATACATTTATTTTGCTATGTGCAGCAAACCAAAGGATTCCTACCATGCATTAACTCATATGGGTTGTATTATGTTGTGATTGGAGCACCTGTATCCCAGCATAAAGAGGTAAGGAAGTAACTGATTCCAGTTCTTACTGTCCTGTTCTATGATGTTTTTTAATAGAGACGTATGTGTTTTCAGTAAAACACTCTACTAATCTTTCTTCCTGGGTGTAGTGCACTGATGTTCTTAATTGTTTTATTTTGAAACACTGGCAAAGTGGTTTATAACACTAGACCTAAAAAGGTCTTCTGATCTGCAAGTATTTCTTGGAAATCACTACTCTGTAGAAAAATAACACTAGTTAATAATTTCTTGACTTCATTGATAGACTGGACTTTACCAGCTGACCCACAAGATGCATTGCTAGATATTTAATTGAAACTTCAGTGATAAGCGCAGGTATTATCAGACTTCTGAACTCCGGATGTAGCACTGACTTTGACAGGCTGTTCAATATGCACAGATGTATTCAATATCTTGCATTACATCAAAGAAGTAAAATCAAGATTAGAGTCTTGTTTCGACTTTAGCCACTCCTATGGATAGTCCAAAATATGTATTCTTTCCTACTCACATAACTTTGACATCTTCTGCCCCCCCCCCATTTAAGAAACTACTCAAAACCCACTATTTTAGCAACTGGCTGTGCTCATGTGACTCCCCAGGCTAATCCGCCACATAGCAGTAATACTAGGATACTGCTAAGGATGACCCAGTTCTGTCTAGCCTCTACATTTCTTATTCCTTCCTAAAATTGTTTTATTCCAATGGTATTAACTTGTGTGTCTATACTTAAATATTAAACACACTCCTATATGCCATTTGTTTGCAATTAAGAACACAACAATGTGCTGTACATGAGCCTGTGCTGCAATGTTAGATGATATTTTATATGTGTGTATTAAGAATGCAAGGCTGTTTCTTATAATTGTATTTGTTTAGCAATTGTTTAAATGGAGCTTTTCTCCCCGGGCATCTGCTGAAAATGGACCTGTGTCCAGTAGGACTTTCCTGGTCATCAAATGTAAAATAAGTAAATAAATAAATAAATAACCTGTAGCTGGTTCACGATTTCTTCTTTGTCTTACTTACCCTGTACAGCAAGTCACTATGCAACTCAAAGTATGGGAAGGGCTGAGAACAATCTGAGGTTGTGTTTCTCCTTTTACTCAGACTTTTCTTCTTGTTCTATCCTTTACTTCTCAAGAGACAACTTGTGTCAGTGACTTCATTCTACTCTTGGTTTTGGCAGCTCTTTTACTTTTACTTTAGTAATAAGTGTCTCTTTTTTGTGTCCAAAGCATGCAGGCTAAGAGTTTAGTTTCTACTTAGCCTTCTGCCTTTTTCTTTGCAGAGGGAAATGAATGATTCTTTTCAGGAGCCTTTTTTCCTTTTTCTTCTGTTAGAAAATCTATAACTACAGGTCTCCCCTCTCGGTCTCTCTGGAAGAATGTACTTTTCCTTTAGAGACTGCCACTGAACTTAGCTTGTCTAGTGCCAATTTGTACCCCAGTGAAAGGAGGAACAAACTGCTATTCAAGGGGTCTGGTCAAGGGAGTGGTTTCACTATTTTCCATGCCTTGCCTCTCAAGAGTCTCCCAGGCTTATTGTCACTGTCTGTGTTGGACCTCACTATTTTCCTGCAGCCTTTTTGGGCTTCTCTGTCTATCTGTATGTCTGACTGGATGTCTGTTGCATCATTCAGCCTCTCAGACATCCTAGAACCAATTCCTTCCTCAACCCATTTGTTACTATCAGTCAAAACCAAAATATTAGCTAATATGCTTGCAAACAGACTGAGCCAGAGTGATTCATACTTTGGCTGTGGAAATTCAGTAAGGGTTTGTACCCAGATATCAAGGTGTGCCTCATTTGATAAAGCTATTTCTTAGTGCACACCAGTTCAGAAAGGAAATTGAATCCCTGATAGCAGTGTTACTGATACTTTTTAACAAAACATCTGATACCTTCCAATGGGACGAGAACGATTTGGTATTCAAGGCTCTTTCCTGTAATGGTGTAAAGTATTAAATGTGAGGAAAACAATGCAAGTTGTCATTAATAATGCCAGTTCTAAGCTTTTCCTTTACATGACAGGACTCAAAAAAGGGTTGTCCAATATCACCCTACTTATTTATACTAGTAGTAGAGACATTATCAAGCAGCAGTACCCTCACTGGTGCCTTCTGTTTAAGGGAGGATGCACACTTACAGGTGTGTGGTTTGTAGACAAATGTCAATTCTGGGTTGTAAATGCACAATTTAATCTGTTAGTTTTTCTGAAATGAAAGCATTTCAGACTTTAGCCAATTTACAATTATAATAATCTTTAGCCCATATAGTATAGTTATTATGTTTTAAAGTAACAAACAAACTGTTACTAATATATCAACACTGCTTGCAATTTTTACAGGCATAAGTTCCTTTTTTTGTACTTACTACTCTGCTTTAATTTTAAGAAATTTTAAGAAATTTGAGTTTTCTGTAATTGAGAAGATTAATTAAGTTGTTTTTGGGGGTGACTTAAATTATGTATTGGAATGTAAAGAAATGTTATGGCAGTTATTTTTAGGGGCTGATGGATATCCAGGACTCAACAAATCTATAAATTTATAATGTTTTTTACTAAACAAATAGTTATGTACAGTTTATTTTATCTATAATAATTTAATAGTTTATATTTTACAATAGGTATTTTATGTATACAAATTTGATGTGTGTTTGATGTCATTTCCTATCATTTTGGTATAAAAGGAAGATTGATTGAGTGGAACTGTTTTTCTGAGGAAGTTCACGTAATTAATAAATAAGTGAATGAAAGCGCTAAAATTGATTTGGTTGCTTTTTGGTTTTTGGATTTACTTGGACACGAATTTTACAAGTTTGGAGTTTTTGTTCAGTGTTGGAAATTTGTTTTGCGTGTAGTGTTGGGTGATATCCATGGCCTCTGAAGCACCTGGTGAAGACAGTTTATTAAATGTGACTGTTTATTCAGTTCTTGAAAGTTCTGACATCATATCTAAATCAAATTCCACAGGAAAATTTGATTGGCAGTATCGTCAGGATAGTGAAAGAAAATGTAAGTAATGACAGTCCCCTTTAGCGTAAACGAAACTTGGTAGGTTCCGAGAATGAGCAGACATCATCATGATCCACCAGAAGAGATGAAAGTGATGGCGGAGAATGAAGCGATACTGTTATGGGATTACAAGTTGGTTACAAACAAAGTAGCGTTGAGGACTATGTTAGTAGGACAATTGACAATCCATTTTCTTCCATTGAATTAGAACATTCAAAGACACAAGTAAGTAAACCAAACAATGATTATAAACATGGACAGTATAAACTGTAAAAAAAAACATATACGAGCTTGAGCATTTGGTTTTTAAGTATGTGACTTTGGAATTGGAAATTAAATATTTGGAAGAATGTATCATCAGGAAAATAGTTCCGCAAGGCTTGCGGACAGCCAAGTTTCCAAACTGTATTACACCAGGCGATGATTTGTGTAAAAACTTAATAGAGTTATATAACAACACTGGCATCAATATGATGCGCATGTTAACAGCGCATTTTCAAAAAGAGATCATTAGTTTAAAAGAAAAGATTCGGTCTTTAGATGTCAAAATAAAAAAATTTGGCTGTTTTGGTGAATACTTGGTTCTGTACAATGGAGTAGAGGCGAAGGCCGACAGACACAGGGCAACTATTGTCTTGAGGAAACAATCCAAATTAAGGAGAGACATTATGGCATATCAGACAGATGCAGCTTATGTCGTCTTAGAGAGAGTATCAGACAACCAGAGATTTGCATACAGTGGCAATAATAATGAAGAAGTTGGACAGACTGTTATCACCAATGCCAACATGAAAGAGACAGCAAATGTTAATAATACTAATAAGAACAATATGACTGGTGACATTTGTATTTTAGATGCTCAAAGGGGTAACAATGGGGTAATACAAAATAATGAAAATGTTTCTGGTGAAAATGAAGTTACCTATGCACAGGTGGCCTCACAGTCTAATGAAGGGCAGAATCAGGGCCCTTTTCAATCAGTAAATGTACAAAACAAACAGACTTGAAAGTGGTACAATACTACTCAGCACAAGGGGAAAGGGAAAAAGAAAAATCAAAATCAAAAGAAGTTCAGGTGGTAAATAAGATAATTACTTCTAACAATGGGAATTGTGTAAATGATTTATCTGATTTTTTTCTTTCATCTGATGCAGAAAGTGTTTTTAAAAAAGTTTTTTCTTTTATACCTAATAATAGTATAAATATAGGAAAACATTTGGTAGATTTTAGGTTGTACTTGAGAAAACTAAATTTAAGTTACATTATGCAAGATGCTATACAGTTATCTGATAATACATCAGAAAGGAAACCTAAAAAATCGAGTACTTTTAATCCCCCACTTCACACAAACTTGCAGGTATTTCAAAATTTGTGTGAAAGCAACTTTAGGAGTATTCATTTACATGAGCATTCACAGAATCTTACTCAAAAAGAAAAACTTGCTTTAGATGATTTATGTAAGAATTCGAAAATCAGAACAATGAGAGCAGATAAGGGTGG
Source organism: Protopterus annectens (assembly GCF_019279795.1). Lineage (NCBI taxonomy): Eukaryota > Metazoa > Chordata > Ceratodontiformes > Protopteridae > Protopterus > Protopterus annectens. The sequence goes on along the minus strand of NC_056739.1, from coordinate 946,448,093 downwards.
AAAAATAATGGTCATGAATACTAAAGACTACAATGGTTCTATAATAGCTATGTTAGGAGATAAGAATACTTACAGAAAAGTAAATGTTCAAGAAGTCAAGCATAGTTATCAGCAAATGGATATAGCTTTGTTTGACATGTTTAGTCAGGGAGAGTTAGATTATGAAAGTTATGAATATCTAATGGTAGAACATCCAAAATTGGCCACTTTTTTCGGCATTCCGAAAATACAGGTAATTCAGGTCAATCCACCTTTTAGGCCCATTATTTCTGCTAGACACTCCAAGACAGAAAATATATCCATTTGGTTGGATTATATATTGAATCCGATAGTACAGAAATCATGTTTTTATTTAAGAGATTCATGGCATTTATTGGAAAATTTGAGGAGTGTCAATGGAACATTGGGATCTACGAAATTTGGGACCTTGGATGAAAAGTCCTTGTATACTTCTATAAATTCTAAACAAGGAGTAGAATTTATGAGGGAGTATTTAACTAATAATACAGAATTTGAGAGTACTAAAGCTAATACCATTTGTAGTTTAATGGAGCTGGTATTGAATAACAACTTTTTTAGATTTAATAAAAATATATACCAGTAAATGTTAGGTGTGGCCATGGGAGCAAGGGTGGCGCTATCCTTTGATAATATAGTAATGGCCAACTGGGAATTGAAATTTTTAATACAACATTCTAATTTCTCTAAAGTACAGGCTTACTACAGATTTATTGACAACCTATTCTTTTTGTGGACAGGTACTCATGAAGAATTTTTAGAGTGAGTCAAGGATTTAAATAAAACAACCAATTTTTTGGAATTTAAAATCAGTGGCTTTGGTGAAAGTATTTCCTTTCTAGATGTATATTTAACTATTGATAAAGAAAACAACACTTTTACTAGCAAAGTTTATAGGAAAGAAGTGTTTGCTAATCAATATCTACATAGGGATAGTTTACACCCTGAACATATGAAAAAGGGTGTTATTAAAGGACAAGTTATTAGATTAAGTAGATTAACTACAGATGACGAAACGTTCACCAAAGAGACAGTATTTCTTAGGTCATTATTTTCACAGTGAGGATATGACGTAAATTGGTTGAAAAAAATAGAACAAGAAGTTTTAGTATTGAGGCAAAGTGTAGCTAAGCCTATTTTAAAGTTTGGAGACAATGTTTTAGAACAGAAAGATTATAATATAGCGTTCCCTTTGCACATTGTAAATGAAATGTGGTGCATAAAAGAAATAATAGTCAACAATTGGAAGGTATTGTTAGGTAATGAAGAACTGATAGCTAAAATAGGTATAAGACCAAAATTTACTTACAAGAAGATGTTAAATATAAAATCTATGGTAGAGTCTGACAACAGGAAAACCAACATGACAAGTAGAGTAGTAAGTACAAAAAAAGGAACTTATGCCTGTAAAAAATACAAGCAGTGTAAATATATTAGTAACAGTTTGTTTGTTACTTTAAAACATAATAGCTATACTATATGGGCTAAAGATTATTATAATTGTAATACAGAAAACATTGTCTACATAGCCTGTTGTGCATCATGTGACCATTATTATGTTAGAAAAACTATTAGGACACTAAAACGTAGAATTTATGAACACAATTTGGCCATTAAAAATAAAGATAAAAATAATTCTTTGGCCAAGCATGCTCTCATTTGCAATAATTTTAAGAAATTTGAGTTTTCTGTAATTGAGAAGGTTAATGAAGTTGTTTTTGGGGGTGATTTAAATAATGTATTGGAATGTAAAGAAACGCTATGGCAGTTATTTTTAGGGGCTGATGGATATCCAGGACTCAATGAATCTATAAATTTGAAATGTTTTTTACTGAACAAATAGTTATGCACAGTTTATTTTATCTATAATAAGTTAATAGTTTATATTTTACAATAGGTATTTTATGTATACAAATTTGATGTGTGTTTGATGTCATTTCCTGTCATTTTGGTATAAAAGGAAGATTGATTGAATAAAAACTGTTTACTTAATAATTCTAATCAATAATACAAGATGACTAACGGCTGTCCTTCCAAGGCACAGCGTTAACCACGGTCTATCAAACCAGGAATAAATTTCAGCACTAATGCATGTAAAATTGAATCATATCTATGAAGGTAGTCTTAAACATGCATCTTTTAAGTTCTAAGAAATAAATTAGAATCATAGATTGATAAAAATAATACATTATTTCGGATACTAAATTATTGAAGAGAGAAGGTAAAAATGAATATTAATATCATACAACAATCATCAGATCGTCATAGTGCAAATTACTCAAAGGAGTAGCTGATAGCTTTATTAGTAGTGTATACAAACTAAGATGCATAATTGCTACTAATGCAAATAACCCTACTGTCAGTAATGCATTTCATAACCAGATATTTATAATGGAATTAATGTGATCTCGTAACATAGATTTGTGCTAAATAACTGACATCTATCCTGTTCTATTACACACAGCATTAGTCGCGGTCTATCCGATCAGGAATATATTAAGGATTCAATCAAATATATAATAATAATAATCTAAGTGAGCATCTTTTAGAAGATGAACATAGTGCTCTTTATCAGATGTTAACTGTGCAATAATTAATGAGTATGAATATTTACATCATACAACAATCATCTACGTGCAGACTATTTAAGGAAAAACCTTAAGGATTTTATGGATAATATGTATAAATTAAAAATTAAATAAAGTAAACATCCGCTACTTTGACGAATAAACCTACTATGAGTAATGCCCGTTATAACCAGATATTTAGAGTAGAATAAATAAATAAAATCTGGTTGCATATGTTACTTATAACCTTATAAGTTGCTTTAATAAGATTGTCAAAAAGTAGTCAGATGGCATGACCTTATCTAAACTGTAGCCTATATTATAGAATATGTAAAAATGCTGCATTAATGCAAATAATAATAATCAGCTCAATAAATATGCATGATATACAATAGTGATGCTTACTATTCAGCAGATACATTGAGACAAATTAAGGATATAATAAAAGCAAACAACCACCATAAATAAAACAAAATAAAGTAGTTTAAAGACCTATTAGAAACAATAATGACCATGCCTATCTAAGAACGGTAAGTATGATCTCCTTGTATGAAAATTCAGATAACAAAAATAACATACATGACAAATCCAAATAGAAAGTGTGTTCAGCAATTACTCTGCTCGAATAAAATAAAGTTACCTAACTAAAAGACGTCTATGTCTTAACATGGGTTTAATAGAGGCTCATTCCTTCAACCCTTTACCCTTGTCTGCCCTTAATCTCATTATCCAGTTTATCTCTTTCTTCTCTGTATGGTTACGTATATTACCTTCTCTCACTGAGGGAATAATACAGTCAATGACCATAAACGAGAATGTATAATCCTGGCCTGCGGCCATGACATGTTTTGCTAGGGCATTGGCTGAGTGTTGAATCCTGATAGCATACAGGTGTTCACGTATCCTAGTACGAAATGATCTATCAGTTTTGCCAATATAAAATGAATGTCATTGCTAAAATGTTGCCAAATATACTATGTGGCTAGTACTACAGTCACCTGAAACCTGAAACCTATACAATTGGCCATTATCTGGGTGTATAAAACTGTCTCCTACTTCAATATACATGCAAAAATTGCATTTACCACAGGAGTGGGTACCATAGAAAAAACTTAAAGTGGCCTTCATCGAAGTATTACAAAGTAATCTTCTAAGATTGGGTTTATTTTTATATAAAAAATAGGGTTTCTCACCTACTATATTTAGGATATCATTATCCATAGTAAGAATATGCCAATGGTTACTAATTAAATCTGTGATCTCTTGAACATCACTGATGAAGAACATGGGGGTTTTTGTAATGTTTGAGATAGTACTTGTACACTGATGCTGGGAATTAGCTTGTGCAGAAAAGTAGGGTGCCACTCTATCTTCCCTTAATTTATTAATGTCCTCAAGCCTTGTTGTAATTTCATGCTCTTTATAACCACGTTTAAAGAGCTTATGTTTGAATGTATTAATTTCATGTTGATATCCTGTATTACTTGTGTTTAACCCATGAAATGTGCATGCTTTGTCCTTTAATAATGTTTCTGAATATATGTGCTGGATGCATGCTATGATGGTGGAGGAGTGAATTTCTATAACATGGTTTCCTAAACACTCCTGTGTTAACATATATTTCCATGACTCTTTCCACAAAGACATCTAGATACTTGATTCTGGTATAAGAAAAATTAGAAGTAAACTTTAAGTAAGTAGTCATATTATTCATATATGCTATGTATTCTGCCAGTTCCTCAGGGCTACCCTCCCAGATCAAAAAGACATCGTCCACAAAACATCGATAAAAATAGACCCTTTCCTGTTGCCATGGGTTAATAAATAAATGTTCTTCCTCCCACATGGCTAAAACATGTTGGCGTAGCTGTTGGCACAGGATGTGCCCATAGCTACGCCATCACACTGAATGTAGATATTGTGATCATAGATAAAGACATTATTCTCCAAAATGATTTCAAGGAACAAACAAATAAGATCTATTTGTTTGTCCGTGTATTCACTATGTCTAATAAGATAATTTTTGATGGTTATTACACCCAGGTCATTAGGTATGATGGTAAATAAAGATTGTATGTCTAGGGTTACAAATATCATATTAGATTTAATTTCAACTTCATTGAAAAATGTATACAAATCTAATAAAAATTGACTAGTGTCTTTTAAAATGTGTTGGTTCCTATCAATCACCGGTCTCAAATGCTTTTCTACATACAAGGAAAAAGGTTCAGTGCACCATCCTCTCCCAGAAACAATAGGTCTCATGGGGGGATTTGTGCCATTTTTGTGAACTTTAGGGATGCCCTGTATATGTGGTATGTTTGGGTATTCAACTTTCAATAATTTGGCTAATTCTGTATTAATAATGAAACTATTAGTTAAATCAGTTATAACATTGTATATAGTGAATTTAATTTCATCCACTCTTTGCTTATAAATAATACCATAATATTTACTATCATTAAGCATATTAATTATAGCATTATGATAATGTTTCTTATCCATTATCACTAAAGGTCCTCCTTTATCAGCTGGTCTGAAAACAATGGTGTCATCCTGTTGTAGTCTTTGTAAGGCTTTTCTCTCACTCCATTTCAAATTGCTCCTAGATCTCTTTTTGTTAATAGCCTGCTTAGTATATGTGCCACTATAAACACTATATATATCATCTTCAACTAAGTTATAAAAAACTTCCACTAGTGGGTGATTCTGTGGAATATATTCACTGGGTCTCTTAAAAAAATCTTTGATACTGAACACTATCACTGACTCCATACTGGTACCTAAGCATCACATTCCTAATAAAGACTTTAATATCTGTCAGCACATCTGTAAGTTGGCTATGTACAGTTGGAATAAAACTAAGTCCCTTATTTAATACATTAATTTCATCAATGTCAAGATCTCTGTGTGAAATGTTCCAAATCAGACGCTCCTCGTCTGATTCCACATTTTTTTCAAAGTCTGGTCGGACACTCTTTCTTCTGAGAGATTCCTCTTCTGACACCCACGACTTATAGATTGGTTTCTCCTGACCCCCTTCTCCATAGCTATGGGAAGGGAGAACTGTGGTAAACCCATCATATGATGTTGACCATGATGAACATTTTGGCTGTGTCCCACACTATTGTTACTCTTGGGTCGAACTACTGGTTGTGGAACAGTGTCTGATGGAGAAATAATAATTTCTTTGTGGGTAATGGTTTGAATAGAGTGCATTTCCATTGATGGGTGGGGATCATTATATGTGGTATTTGAAAAAGTGCTTGAATCAATTTGTATGGCATGAGATTCTTCATTAGAATTTACTGTTGCAACATACCCCTGGCTAACATGATTATTAACTTCACCAATGTCACTATTCAAGGGTGTAGTGTGTATGATGTCATTCCTTTCCCTACCAACTGTAGGTCTGGAGATTTGACCCGGCCTAGGCCAAGTGAACACATGACCATTTTGAAAACCTTCTATATCCCTGTCTATTTTATTCCTTTTTTGTTGCAATAATCGTCTCTCATAAATTTCTACTCCATCTAGTACATTGGCAAGTACATTATCAACTAATGAGTTAGGAAAATGAGAATACATATCTTGCTGTTGTTCTAGTATAGATTCAATGAGTTGTTCCTTCACTGGTTGGAAAAATTCTAGCAACAAAAGAATATAATTTTTGCTCACCTCCAGGTTTAATTTCTGCCATTTGGTGAGCAACTCCAGGTATTGGTCACCATAAGTGGGCATTTTTAATACTTGCAATCCTCTTGGTACAATATTTTTACGAAGACAAACCTCAAAATGCTGGCGTTGAATAGATAAACATTTTAACTTTAAAAGATCAACCTCAAGTTTATCAGCTGTTTTCTGCAGGCATTCAGAGAGTTCCGTGGCTGCTGAAATTGTGGTTCCGTTGTTTTCACCCTGATACAAAAGCAACGAGTTATTGTTACTGCTTACTCATTTCATCAGTTTCGTTTGTAGGCATTCGCATCAATGCAGTGTAGCAGTTATTCTAATCTCATTGATGTTAGTTGTATAAGCCGCTCCGCTCTATTCCATAGTACCATTTCCAATTTCACCTTCTACTTCACCTCGTACAGGGACATTAGGTCTGCAATCCAATTCTATATTATTGTCTGTTTCAGCCATGTCTTCGTTGGGTGCTAAAATAGTACTATAAAATATAACGAAAAATAATGAAGCTCCCAGCAGAGTAAGCACCTCTCGGCACCCAAATGAAAAATTGTAACAAAGTCGAATAAAATGAGCTAAGAGGTGAGCATAGATCAGTTCAAAAGCCAGTATAGTCTCTCCACTGAAGACTGTAATAGTCAGATAATCCAAAGATAAAAATTCCATTGGAAATATTAAACCAAAGTGCGAACACCCCGTTAAAAAGAAAAAATGTAGATTTTATTGAGAATGCAACAGGCAAGCGGTTTCACATAAGCTTCGTCAGACTGTTAACTTTCAAAAATGCAATCAATTAGATCATTTTATATAAACCAATCACATGTTTATACAGCTAATGAAGCTTAATTAAAACATTTAAAGATATACCCTTATACCTATAAAATAACATAAACATTTTGCCTTATACAGTTGAAATAATATGCATTTAAAAGGCACCATATCACAACTCATCGGGTCCAAAGCCTGCCTTTATATTAAAGATAAGATATCATCACTGTTCATTGAAACACTTTCATGTGACGAATTACAAGAAATGCATTTGCACACCAACACCACAATTGTATTGAACCTTACTATTTGGTGCAGTAAAATCTATGCGCATCATTATTGACTAACCTTCACTTATAAAAACAGATAAAAACTGTTTACTTAATAATTCTAATCAGTAATACAAGATGACTAACAGCTATCCTTCCAAGGCACAGCGTTAACCATGGTCTATCAAACCAGGAAAAAATTTCAGCACTAATGCATGTAAAATTGAATCAAATCTATGAAGGTAGTCTTAAACAGGCATCTTTTAAGTTCTAAGAAATAAATTAGAATCATAGACTGATAAAAATAATACACTATTTTGGATACTAAATTATTGAAGAGAGAAAGTAAAAATGAATATTAACATCAGACAACAATCATCGAATCATCATAGTGCAAATTACTCAAAGGAGTACCTGATAGCTTTATTAGTAGTGTATGCAAACTAAGATACATAATTGCTACTAATGTGAATAACCCTACTGTCAGTAATGCATTTCATAACCAGATATTTATAGTGGAATTAATGTGATCTCGTAACATAAATTTGTGCTAAATAACTAACATCTATCCTGTTCTATTATGCACGGCGTTAGCCGTGGTCTATCCGATCAGGAATATGTTAAGGATTCAATCAAATATATAATAATAATAATAATGTAAGTGAGCATCTTTTAGAAGATGAGCATAGTGCTCTTTATCAGATGTTAACTGTGCAATAATTAATGAGTATGAATATTTACATCATACAACAATCATCTACGTGCAGACTATTTAAGGAAAAACCTTAAGGATTTTATGGATAATATGTATAAATTAAAAATTAAATAAAGTAAACATCCGCTACTTAGATGAATAAAACTACTATGAGTAATGCCCTTTATAACCAGATATTTAGACTAGAATAAAAATAGGGTTTCTCACCTACTATATTTAGGATATCATTATCCATAGTAAGAATATACCAATGGTTACTAATTAAATCCCTGATCTCTTGAACATCACTGGTGAAGAACATAGGGATTTTTGTAATGTGTGAGATAGTATTTGTACACTGATGCTGGGAATTATCTTGTGCAGAAAAGTAAGGTGCCGCTCTATCTACCCTTAATTTATTAATGTCCTTATGCCCTGTTATAATTTCATGCATTTTATAACCACGTTTAAAGAGCCTATGTTTGAATGTATTAATTTCATGTTGATAATTTCTATTACTTGCATTTAACCATTAAATGCTCATGCTTTGTCCTTTAATAATGTTTCTAAATATATGTGCTGGATGCATGCTATGATGGTGGAGGAGTGAATTTCTATCACATAGTTTCCTAAACACTCCTTTGTTAACATAGGTTTCCATGACTCTCTCCACAAAGACATCTAGATACTCAATTCTGGTCTCAGAAAAATTAGAAGTAAACTTTAAGTAAGTAGTCATATTATTCATATATGCTATGTATTCTGCCAGTTCCTCGGGGCAACCCTCCCAGATCAAAAAGACATCGTCCACAAAAAGTCGATAAAAATGGACCCTTTCCTGTTGCCATGGGTTAATAAATAAACGTTCTTTCTCCCACATGGCTAAAACATGTTGGCATAGCTGTTGCACAGGATGTGCCCATAGCTATGCCATCACCCTGTATGTAGATATTATGATCATAGATAAAGACATTATTCTCCAAAATGATTTCAAGGAACAAACAAATAAGATCTATTTGTTTGTCTGTGTATTCACTATGTCTAATAAGATAATTTTTGATGGTTATTACACCCAGGTCATTAGGTATGATGGAAAATAAAGATTGTATGTCTAGGGTTACAAATATCATATTAGATTTAATTTCAACTTCATTGAAAAATGTATGCAAATCTAATAAAAATTGTCTAGTGTCTTTTAAAATGTGTTGGTTCCTATCAATCACCAGTATCAAATTCTTTTCTACATACAAGGAAAAAGGTTCAGTGCACCATCCTCTCCCAGAAACAATAGGTCTCATGGGGGGATTTGTGCCATCTTTGTGAACTTTAGGGATGCCCTGTATATGTGGTATGTTTGGGTATTCAACTTTCAATAATTTGGCTAATTCTGTATTAATAATAAAACTATTAGTTAAATCAGTTATAACATTGTATATAGTGAATTTAATTTCATCCACTCTTTGCTTATAAATAATACCATAATATTTACTATCATTAAGCATATTAATTATAGCATTATGATAATGTTTCTTATCCATTATCACTTAAGGTCCTCCCTTATCAGCTGGTCTGAAAACAATGGTGTCATCCTGTTGTAGTCTTTGTAAGGCTTTTCTCTCACTCCATTTCAAATTGCTCCTAGATCTCTTTTTGTTAATAGCCTGCTTAGTATATGTGCCACTATAAACCCTATATATATCGTCTTCAACTAAGTTATAAAAAACTTCCACTAGTGGGTGATTCTGTGGAATATATTCAGTAGGGCTCTTAAAAAATCTTTGATACTGAACACTATTACTGTCTCCATACTGGTACCTAATCATCACATTCCTAATAAAGACTTTAATATCTGTCAGCACATCTGTAAGTTGGCTATGTACAGTTGGAATAAAACTAAGTCCCTTATTTAATACATTAATTTCATCAATGTCAAGATCTCTGTGTGAAATGTTCCAAATCAGACGCTCCTCGTCTGATTCCACATTTTTTTTCAAAGTCTGGTTGGGCACTCTTTCTTCTGAGAGATTCCTCTTCTGATGCCCACGACTTATAGATTGGTTTCTTCTGACCCCCTTCTCCATAGCTATGGGAAGGAGGAACTGTGGTAAACCCATCACATGATGTTGACCATGATGAACATTTTGGCTGTGTCCCACACTATTGTTACTCTTGGGTCAAACTACTGGTTGTGGAACAGTGTCTGATGGAGAAATAATAATTTCTTTTTGGGTAATGGTTTGAATAGAGTGCATTTCCATTAATGGGTGAGGATCATTATATGTGGTATTTGAAAAAGTGCTTGAATCAATTTGTATGGCATGAGATTCTTCATTAAAATTTACTGTTGCAACATACCCCTGGCTAACATGATTATTAACTTCACCAATGTCACTATTCATGGGTGTAGTGTGTATGATGTCATTCCTTTCCCTACCAACTGTAGGTCTGGAGATTTGACCCAGCCTAGGCCAAGTGAACACATGACCATTTCGAAAATCTTCTATATCCCTTTCTATTTTATTCCTTTTTTGTTGCAATAATCGTCTCTCATAAATTTCTACTCCATCTAGTACATTGGCAAGTACATTATCAACTAATGAGTTAGGAAAATGAGAATACATATCTTGCTGTTGTTCTAGTATAGATTCAATGAGTTGTTCCTCCACTGGTTGGAAAAATTCTAGCAACAAAAGAATTTAATTTTTGCTCACCTCCAGGTTTAATTTTTGCCATTTGGTGAGCAACTCTGGGTATTGGTCACCATAAGTGGGCCTTTTTAATACCAGCAACCTCTCGGTACAATATTCTTATGATGACAAGCCTCAAAATGCTGGCGTTGAGTAGATAAACATTTTAACTTTAAAAGATCAACCTCAAGTTTATCAGCTGCTTTCTGCAGGCATTCAGAGAGATCCGTGGCTGCTGAAATTGTGGTTCCATTGTTTTCACACTGATACAAAAGCAATGAGTTGTTGTTACTCCTTACATATTTCATCAGTTTCGTTTGTAGGCATTCGCCTCGATGCTGTGTAGCTGTTGTTCTAATCTCATTGATGTTAGTTGTATAAGCCGCTCTGCTCGATTCCATAGTACCATTTCCAATTTCACCTTCTACTTCACCTCGTACAGGGACATTAGGTCTGTAATCCAATTCTGTATTACTGTCTGTTTCAGCCATGTCTCCGTTGGGTGTTAAAATAGTAGTATAAAATATATAAAAAAATAATGAAGCTCCCAGCAGAGTAAGCACCTCTCGGCTCCCAAATGAAAAAGTTTAACAAAGTCTAATAAAATGAGCAAGATGTGACCATGGAACTGTTCCAAAGCCAGTGTAATCTCTCCACTGTAGACTGTAATAGTCAGATAATCCAAAGATAAAAATTCCGTTGGAAATATTAAGACAAACTGCGAACACCTCAAAAATAAAAACTGTAGATTTTATTGAGCATGCTAAAGGTAAGCGCTTTCACATAAGCTTCGTCAGACCGTTAACTTTCAAAAATGCAATCAATTAGATCTTTTTATAAAAACCAATCACGTGTTTATACAGCTAATGAAGCTTAATTAAAACATTTAAAGATATACCCTTATACCTATAAAATAACATAAACAGTTTGCTTTATACAGTTAAAATAATATACATTTAAAGGGCACCATATCACAACTCATCGGGTCCAAAGCCTGCCTTTATATTAAAGGTAAGATATTGTCACTGTTTATTGAAACACTTTCATGTGACAAATTACAAGAAATGCATTTGCACACCAACACCACAATTGTATTGAACCTTACTATTTGGTGCAGTATAATCTATACGCATCATTATTGACTAATCTTCACTTATAAAAACAGATAAAAACTGTTTACTTAATAATTCTAATCAGTAATACAAGATGACTAACAGCTATCCTTCCAAGGCACAGCGTTAACCACAGTCTATCAAACCAGGAATAAATTTCAGCACTAATGCATGTAAAATTGAATCAAATCTATGAAGGTAGTCTTAAACAGGCATCTTTTAAGTTCTAAGAAATAAATTAGAATCATAGATTGATAAAGATAATACACTATTTCGGATACTAAATTATTAAAGAGAGAAAGTAAAAATGAATATTAATATAATACAACAATCATCAGATCGTCATAGTGCAAATTACTCAAAGGAGAACTTCATAGCTTTATTAGTAGTGTATACAAACTAAGATACATAATCGCTACTAATGCGAATAACCCTACTGTCAGTAATACATTTCATAACCAGAGATTTATAGTATAATTAATGTGATCTCGTAACATAAATTTGTGCTAAATAACTAACATCTATCCTGTTCTATTATGCACGGCATTAACTGCGGTCTGTCCGATCAGGAATATGTTAAGGATTCAATCAAATAATAATAATAATCTAAGTGAGCATCTTTTAGAAGATGAGCATAGTGCTCTTTATCAGATGTTAACTGTGCAAAAATCAATGAGTATGAATATTTACATCATACAACAATCATCTACGTGCAGACTATTTAAGGAAAAACCTTAAGGACTTCATGGATAATATGTATAAACTAAAAATTAAATAAAGTAAACATCCGCTACTTAGATGAATAAACCTACTATGAGTAATGCCCTTTATAACTAGATATTTAGACTAGAATAAATAAATAAAATCCGGTTGCATATATTACTTATAACCTTATAAGTTGCTATAATAAGATTATCAAAAAGTAGTCAGATAGCGTGACCTTATCTAAACTGTGTCTCATTACTTCTCTGTTATTACCATATAACAGTGTTCAAACCTGTCAGTATGTGTACTATTTTCTTTATTTCTACAATGATTACAGATACTTGGATTTAATTTAATACGCCTATCTCAAAATTTATAACACAAACACTGATAACAATTTACTGAACAAAACATTAAAGTCTCACAATGAAATAAGCTTAGCATGCGCAACAGTAAATCTTCTCTGCCCTTGAAACTCACATTCTTTGAAACTGCATTGAAACACATAGTCACAGAAACTGCATCTGGCCAGTGATGGATTAAGTGTACCTTCGGGCTGTTTTCAAACCATGGACCACTTGCACATATTTTTAGTGCCATGTATAAATGCATGTGTTCTCTGAATCACCTTCCTGATTATATTAAATTATATTCTTCATGTAATACAGCACCACCTGGTACAGTTTGTTTTAAATTTGTAGTTTTGAACATTTTTTCTAGTAAGCAGTTAAACAAAACATATGAAGTAACAATGACAAGACTACCCATTTTAAAACATTTCAACCATAAAAGACCACTCAAACTGCTGTCTTTATAATCTACCAATATCAGTCAATATGCACAATCTCTGTTGAAGTCATCTGAATAATTCCACATTAAAGAGATCTGTCACTAATGAAGAGGTTGCTGCTGGCAAACAACTTTGTATGTTATTGCTTCATCAGCAACTTCAGTGCCTCCTGCCATTGAAGAACAAGATACCTGTGCTACATTAAAAAAATGGTGTACTGTTGATATGCACTAAAGAATAGTTGGCAGACTGACAACAGGTTCATATTTACTAGGCATCTCACCTAAGGAAGGATATACACCAACCCTTATACTACACAGAAGTGTCAGCAATTAATCTGCCTGGTGCATGTAGAAAGCCCATGATGTTCAGTACCAAAGACAAGCATGCTCCCTGTTGCACCAGTGACATTGAATGAAACAACTATGAAACTATGTGACACTGGGAAAGTATAATCCTCAGAGATTTACAAAAACAAAACAAAATGAAACAAAAAATACATTAAATGAGACCTGGCAGTTGCTGTGGAGGTTTAAGGCACTTGCTTGCCAGATTCAAGTCTCAGGGTTTGACATGAGCAAAGTTACATAAATAAACACACACACACACACACACACACACACACACACACACACACACACACACACACACACACACACACACACACTGCTCTGGTGGCTTTAAAGTGATCCACTCACTGTTTTAGTCCTCTGCCCTCCACTGTTAAATTAAAATCTTTCACTTGCTGGATGAGCTTAGCTCTGTTTGCTAAATCCAACTCTTCCACAGACACCACCTTTGAGAATGGGTTTATCTCCATTTGTTAGTTAATCCAAATCTCCCGCAGTTAGATTAGGACAACATTCAATACAGGGATTTCTGGGGCTGAAGTCTCCCACAAGGTCTTAAGACCCTGTTATGTTTATTAAAGTGTTTCAGGCTTGTTTTGTTTAGAGAAGATTTTATTTTTATCAGTCTCGCAAGCCAATATGGCCCTCCCCAACTATCATGGGCCCTAGGCAGCTACCTAGGTTGCCTAGTTCTGGATCTGGCCCTGGTTCTGTCTGCTTTAGAGATTGTATGTGTTACTGATAACAAGCCAGCTGCCACTAAAAAGGCTGATAGAATGTATAACATTTCTCAACCTTTTAATATTTTATACACTATTCCCAGCATGCCCAGCAGTATAGCTTTAATTGTTCTCACTACTGCAAAGCACTTTGTTAATTCCTATCCTATTCTTTCTTATAAGGATTGGAAAATTATTCGTAGGTATGAGAAAAAAAATGTATACTTTTGCAAGTTTGATATTTCAGAATTTTGAATTGTCAGGCTCATATGTTAAAGTTTGTTCTGACTAATTGTGAAAGTATGAAGAATGTTTTATCTGCAGTTTCTTGTCATGAGGAAAAAATCTGCTTTAAATAACTTAGTTTCTCCTATTGCACAAATCACTACTCATTGTTGATCGTGTGTTTATGACTTCATTGATACTTATTCCAGGGCAATGGCCACTGGTGCTGTTTTAGGAAAGTTTGCATAGCTGCATTATCACAACCTCCCAGATTATGTTAAAAATGAGATTTTAAATTCTCCCTTGGATTGAGATTAAATGTTTGGCCCCTCTGCTGCAGAGGTGATCAAAAAGTGTGGTGAAAGGGACAAGTTGATCCAGGGAAGCTCTAAGACTTTTCAGTCCTCCTTTTCCAAATTTATCAAGATATTTTCTATCTCCTCATCCAATTTTGAAAATAAAAGAACAGTCTCAGCAAAATAAACATAAACAGTTGTTTAAGAAGAAATAGTAAAGGGTTTCCAAAAAAAAATGTCTCAAACCTCCCAAAACCAAGGCCAGTCCAACAAGTCTGAATGACTAATCAAGAGATGTTGAGAACGCCTCCCCCAGCTCTTTTTTTTCTGAATTTTCATTTTCCTCTTTGGCAAAAGATAGTTTCAGACAAATGGCTTCTAAAAATCATTCATCAAGGTTACAAATGGCAGTGGGGGGAATTCATCCTTTCCAGGGAGACATTCCTTATCCTCCAGATTTGACTCTTTTGTTTCCACAAGTTCTTGACCATGTGTTGTCACAATGAGTGATACAACCAGTTCTTCTTTCCCAAGTGGGGATGAGAGTTTCTTCAAGGATGTCCCTGATGCCGAGCAAAGAAAATTATTGGAGACCAGTTCTGGATCCTTCTTTCCTAAACCTGTTTGTGATAGTGCCCAAATTCAAAATAATGTTACTTGACAACCTGTAACCTCTTCTTCATCATTCAAGTTTCATGGCAACATTAGACTTAAAACATGTTTATTGTCACATCCCTATTCATCCAGAATTCAGAAGCTTCTTAAGGTTTTGTGTGCCGCCATCCCCTTATCAGTTCCCTGCCTTATACTTTGGAGTATCCAAGGCACTACCATTGTTCAAAAAGTGTATATTTCCAGTTACAGCTCATTGCAGGCTACAGGGTATCCACATTTTTCCATATTTAGAGGACATGCTTATGTTTACAGAGTCTTTCTTAAAGTGTAAGGAATATGTTTTAGGTGAGAGATCTCTTACACAACTTGGGATTTCAACAGAACATTCAAAAGTATTTTTGACTCCTTTATACAGGATTGTGCTGCTGGTAAGTCAACTAGACATCTCAATTCAAAGAGCTTTTCTTCCACAGGAAACAGTAGATCTTTATCGAGATCTATTCCTCTGACATTGATCACTTTGAGAGAATACCTAAGGGTTTTGAGTCTCTTAGCACCTACGATTCTCATGACAACCCTGGCAAGACTGTAGATAAGAAAAATGCATGGTATCTGAAATCTCTTTGGTCCTAGCATTAACACAATTTTTCTTATAAAATCCCAGTAATGGGGTTTGTCAGAAGAGGAATTATTTGGTGGAGAGATCTCCCCTTCTCCTTCCCTTCTCCAAAGCAGTCAATCACCACAGGATCTATGGATTTTGCTTGGGGAACAGACTCAGGAGGCATAAAAATGCAGGGGATATGGGCCACCAAGGACAGATGAAAGCATATAAATATCAATGAGATGCTTGCCCTGATCAAGGCACTCGAGTCTCTGAACCACATTTGGTCCCTGGTAGCTCTTCAAGTGGTTACACACAGTACTACAGTCATGTGGCACATCAGTGTGCAAGCAGAAACCAGGTCATAGCCCTTTTTCAGACAAGTCATGGTATCTTGGGATCTAAATTCATAGCACAGTCTCACTCTGCAAGAATCCTACATTCTGTCAGAGCAAAACTGTGTATCAGACAAGCTTACCAGGACCAGGGCAGACTCTTACAAATAGAAAGCATACTGGGGATCTTCCAAGATTTGATCTATCTGTTGGGATTTCTTCATGTAGATCTTTTTGCCTCCTCTCTGAATAATCATTTGACAAAATTATGTTCCAGGACTCCATGCAAGAAGGCCTAGAAGACAGATGACTTTTCTTTTCCTAGGACTGGATTGTGCCTGTATGCTTTTCTACCCTTTCCACTAATATCTGGGGTATTTCTGAAGATTCAAAAGTAATTCTTCGAGGACATTGTTATGAATCCATTCAGGGCCAGACAACTGTGGTTCACCCTTCTTTTTGAAGTGGCCAGGGGCAATTGCCACAAGCTTCCCCACATACTGGATCTACTCACACAAGAATAGGGGTATATGACACCTTGACATCAATCAGCTTTAACTGACTGTCTGGATGAAAGGGTCTTACTTCATTTTAAGCACCTGTTTACTGAGGATGTGCAGAAGGTGCTAATGGAGACAAGAAAGCCTATACTAGAAAATCATATATTAACAAATGGAAAATGTTTTCTAGCTGGTTCCAGCAACATAACTAGCAGCCATTTAGGGCCCATTGTTCAGTGATTCTAGAATATTTGTGTAAATTACTATCCTATATCCATTCTCATACCTATATCAAGATACATTCAGTGGCCATTTCAACATGTCTGCCTAATCCTTCTCTTTCACTGCAGTCTCATATCAAAATGTTCTTGAAAAGGAGGTTTTGCTTAAGAGCCCTCCAAGAAAAACAGTGACCCCTCCTTGAAATCTTAATTTTATGTTTGACAAGCTGACACTTGCTCCATCTGAACCAGCTAATCTGGCTGGGTGGAGATTCTTAACATGGAAAACAATTTTACTGATTACTCTGATCTCTTCAAGAAGTGTATCTAAGCTGAAAACTATTATGGTGAATCAGCCTTATCTCATTTCCACAGGAATTAGTTTTTTTTGAGAACTAATTATTTTATGCCTAGAGTGGTATCCAAGTTTACTTTAAGCAAAACTACCCATCTCCCAGTTCTTTTGGCTGAACCAAAAAATGTTTTGATGTGCAAGGGGAGGCTAATTTCACCACCCATTCTTTTCTCAAGTCTTGACTCATAATGTAGAGAAACACATGCCACAGATGCATTTGCTGGACAAAGTATTTCATTATTTCAGCCTTCTGCTCACTTAATTTAAGTGTTTTTAAGTTTGTCTACATTAATTTGAGTGATTTTGGTTTATTCCAACTAGTTTCCAGTCATTATACTGTATTTTACTATCGTCTACTCTAATTATTTGTGATAACTTCATGTACTTTTGCTATACAATCTCCTTTAGTCGCTATTATTTTTTACCACCATGCTGTATATTACTAATCTTTTGTATTATACTTCTATTGTAACATTTAGTTTTTATATTTGTATTGTGGAGCATTTCTCCCCGGGCCTCCGCTGAAAAAGGACTGTGTCCCAGTCGGAGTTTCCCATTCACAAATGTCAAATAAATAAATAAATAAATAATAATAATAGTTCACCAATAAATAAATAAATAAATAATAATAATAATTCACCAATAAATAAATAAATAAACAAATAATAATAATAGTTCACCCCCTTCAGTGGTATCAACTATCACTTGCCCACAAACTAGTAAACCATCCACTAAATGTCTCATCCCTCCAGAATCTACACCAACCCTATCGCACCACCAGACCACTAAGATCCAGCAACAAAAATCACTTGCAGATCACTAAAGTCAATAACTCTGCTGGTGAAGCACTATTCTCTTGCACCATAGCCAAATTATGGAACTCACTCCCACCCACAATTACCTCCGTACCATCATGCACCCATTTCAAAACTTTACTAAAAGCGCACCTAAAAACATGCTGGCTATGCCCTTGCAACTCTCACTCTAATATCACCCACCCCATCCAACTACTACCTTTCTTTCCACTCCACTAACTACCTTGATTATAGCAAGCTCAGATGCTCATAAGCCTAGTACTTATTATACAGCAGGAACTTCATATTGTAACATTTGTTAATGTCTGCTATGTACTTCACAGATAAATATTCTAGTTGTCTACTGATGTACTATGTTCTTCATCTGTAAATATGTTGTAAGTAATTGCTATGTTAAATTGTTAATCGCTATGTAATCCAATGTAACTACTGTCTGTTTATTTTAACTGTGGAGCTTTTCTCCCCAGGCCTCTGCTGAAAATGGACCTATGCCCAGTCAGACCCTCCCGGTCAACAAATGTAAATAAAAAAATAAATAAATAAATTTTACAGCAAGTAACGGTTCATAATTTGGTTAACATCAAGAAGTGTACCTCAACACCCTAAACAATATATGTGTATGTATATGTATATATGGAAGAGAACACTCCCATCCCTTCACACCAGCCTTACTTATTTATATCAAGTCCACAGTCACATAATAGTAAGGAAGGTGAAAAACCTACTGAAATGCTCTGCCTGTTCAACCCCTTCACAAACACAGACACACAGACACACACACACACACACACACACACACACACACACACACACACACACACACATGCACGCACACGCACACACACACAGACACACACAGAATCAGATGAAAAGAACATATACAACGGACACTTCAACAAACTACAATTATAAAAGTGTGCAATAATCATATTTTTTGAAGTGCTGCCTGGCACATAATCCATTCCCTGGGTCTATAAACACAGCATTGAATTATGTCATACTAGGGTCTACTGTTTGCTAGTCTACCTTCCCTGTTCTGTATGTTCAGACTTCCTCTGGATTTATGACTGGTCCATCATTTGTTAGATTCCTGTTACAGCTTTAAATTAAGGGCAATAAATCATTGATCTCCACCCAGACACACACACACACACACACACACACACACACACACACACACACACACACACACACACACACACTCATTTGTTTGATTTAGCCAAAGCAATCATTCTGGAATTTGCAGGGCTTCTAACACATTCTTGCATTATGTTACTTAATGATCTGATGAAGTCTAGTCATTAGACGAAAGCGCTCATCCTTTGTGTCTTGTGGAAATTATAAAGAAATTTTATACCTACGTGGTGTCCAGGACTTTTTATATTATATTTTATTCGTTGGATTGGTTTGGTTTTATTCATTATAGTACATTGTTGAATTATGTTACTTAAGTTTCATTCCTCCACAGTTTGCTTTACTGCCAGAATTTTTTAACTATTCTGTCTTCTATATCACAGCCTAAATTTCTGACCATTTGGCTATCACATCACTAGACAGTGCTTCTCGAATGGCCACAGTATATCCCAGTTTGCCACTCACAATGCCACTTAAAATGTCAAATGTACTTTTACACACATGCATGCAAAAGTAATGTATTTCATCTTTTCCTTATTATGGGTTGCTACAGCAGATCACCGAACCACAGATTGATTGACAGTGATGTTTTTGTGGTGTTGAGTTGGTAGCCCAGTGCCCAACCTTCACAGAAGGCACACACATGCACACACTCACCTACCTATATGTCTTGAAAACTCAATTGACTGCAGGGAGGACATGCAGACTCTGCACAAAAAGAACTCCAGATGAGAATCGAACCAGAGAACCTCTTGTATACACATGCATGTGACTGTCATTAATACCCTACCTAGAGCCACTACTGTACATAAAAATTACATAGGCCTAATGGAGACATTATAACTTTCACTCTTACCCTCTTACACATTATAAGTTTCACTCTCACTTCCTTTGCCCTTATTTTATTTTTTTTTGTCTGAATGATAGCCTAAAGTTCAAGAAAGTCTCTCTCCTTTACCACACGCATAAATTGTTAACTAATAAAGCCCTTGCTATCTTTCAGTGTTATTTACCTTCTCTTGCTCATTGAATGCTGGGCCATTGTCAAAATA
This sequence comes from Protopterus annectens, assembly GCF_019279795.1. Taxonomy (NCBI): domain Eukaryota; kingdom Metazoa; phylum Chordata; order Ceratodontiformes; family Protopteridae; genus Protopterus; species Protopterus annectens. The sequence continues at coordinate 946,427,572 of NC_056739.1, read as the reverse complement.
TTTTAATACCTGCCCTGCAATACTTACAGAATGCACTACTGACAATAAAATGTGTAGATTTAGACCCATCTCCAATGCACTATTGCAATTTCCTAAAATATCCAAATAGTTTTCAGTGCCTCATAGGATTAATGTTCTACTGTGTTCTGTAATTATTTATTTTACATTTGTTAACCAGGAAATCATTGTAAGAGTGAGTCTACCTTTACAAGACAACATTTATGAACTCAGAAGAGCACAGGATGACAGTTTGTCACTGGTATGCCCCATGTCTGAAACTTCTGTAGGCAAGAGAGCCTCCTGCAGATTGAAACCTGCTGCATGGAACCATCTGCCTATTGACACAAAAACCTAGAAACAATTAAAAGCCTCAAAGATGCACTTAAAGAACATATTTTTACAGTCTGCTTTTAAATACTGCCATGACAATGGTTAGGTAACTTACCACCTCATATCATAGAAAAACAAATGTTTTTAAAACATTGTCATGCAGTATTATTTGCATGCATATGTCATGGGTCCACATCAATAGGTGCATCTGTATTTATATGTATATTTGCACTGTATTTTATGTATGTCAGGGTGGCTGTAGTGGTGCAGCAGTTAGCATAGTTGCCTCACAGCAAGAGGATCTCTTGTTTGATTCTCAGCTGGGGTGCTTTCTGTGTGGAGTCTGCATGTTCTCCCTGCAGTCACGTGGGGTTCATCCAGGTGCTCTGATTTCTCACACCTTCCAAAGACATGCAGTAGGTGGAGTGGGCACTCTAAACTGACTGTAGGTGAGAGTTTGTGTGCGAGTGAGTGGTACAAATGAAATTCTGTGGCAGGGTTCGCCACCTGGTTGTGTAAACTTTGGCTTGAGATGATTGTCACTACTGAAATGACACCCTGACCCAATGTGCAAAATGGGAAAAGGAGTTGTGGATGGATGGCTTGTATTTTTGTTTTCTCTGTGTACTCCCTTCGTACTTTCCCCAATGCTCTCTGACTGGATTTTCTTAACCTTACCTTATCTGCATTGAATGTATCATTCTGTCCAGAATTTTACAGTTCATTCAGTCTGTATATGATATTGTTTATTAGCAAGATTGTTATGTATTTTCTACTCTTTTGAGCTTGGGTAATAGCTGAAAGGGATCAGGAAACAAGCCCAGTTACCCTGTGAACAAACTGTGAACAAACCGTGATTAAAATAAATAATAAAGTCTAGGCCAGGCACTCGGACATTTCCCTAGCCAATGATATATTTATAACCAGACACAACCACTGAAAAGTGAGTATCCCAATGTGGTAGTATTTCTCCTATACCAGAAAGGAGAAAATCATTCAAACAGTGCACCACCTTTTATCACTGTCTCCTGACTCCCAAATCTAATGTGCGGCAGTGCTAACATCTCAAAAGTGGTACAAGTTACTGCTCAGGTCATGGACATAGCCTTATTTTAGTGATATTTTCCTAAAGTTTCATGCCCTGAAAATGCTAGTCCTGGTTATGGATGGTAAGCAGCCAAAATGCAGCCTGTGCATCAAACATAGCAAGCCATGGTTGTTGCACCACCTGTTTTGTTTTAATGGCCTAATTCAGAGAAGCATATTGCACTCTGGGTGTTTCTTTATCTATGTATTTATTCACTGAACCCTCTCAGGAGTAGGATAGTTAAAGGGAATTAAACACTATGAAACTGGACATTCTTATTGGACCAGGCTTTATGGGAAAATCTTAAAATATTGGAAGCAATGGCTCCAAATGGACCTGTTGCACCATGTGACCTAATTTCCTTATTAAACAATAACCAGGCCAATGTGTCCTTGTCCTCAACTGACATGAAATTATTGTACATTTTCTGCTTTCCCTCAAGGTCAGCTTCCAGGGAAATAATTATTTAAACTCTGAGGCATTAACACGGCATCACTGTTTTTGGGTTACTCCCTCAAAAAATGCTTAAACTCCCTCCTTCCAACTGATGAGCAGTAGCTTCAAATTCTCTATGCCCAATAAATGACTGAACTGCTTTGCATTACACCTAAAAGACCCTGCCTGCATCTTTCAAAAAAGTCTCATTAATTCATTCCTGAGGATCACCCTGACTGGTGGTGAATGCCCCCAACATCTTCTTTCATACCAAACGGGATCTCGCCTTTCATTTTTAATCTACTAATACTATGTAGCATTAAATGGGGATCTTGCCTTTTATTGTTTACCTAATAATACCAGGTGGCATTAAATAGGGATCTTGCCTTTCATTTTTACCTACTAATATGAGGTAGTATTAAATGGGGATTCCCCCTTTCATTTTTCACCTACTAATACTAGGTAGTATTAAATGGGGTTCTCAACTTTCATTTTTCACCTACTAATATTAGGTAGTATTAAATGGGGATCTCGCCTTCCAGTTTTTACATAGCAATATTAGACAGTATTAAATGTCAAACATAGCCCCATCTTTGGTTCCACATCTACCCAAGTTTGCTAAGCCCTGTCAATTATAACCCATCAACAAATGTTGGGATGTCTAAGCTCTCTCCTGAGGGTTTTAACCACCTCTGTCACTTTTATGAATTACTTATCAGTCTTGCTTGACCCCATCCTCTTCAGAACTTTCCAAATAATAAGAAAATTTAAATGCAGGGGTGCATTTTTTTCTAGTATTACTGCCATTACATATGCAGACACCAATACCAAACTATTCCAGATCCTCACAAATAACCTATGGGGCTGAATTGTCCAAGTACTGCCAGCACAAAAATGAGGTCTTTACTGTCAGGCTGATCACATTTAACAACCCATTGCAGACAAATCAATTGAACAAGTCAAAAGTGCTGACATGTTCCTCTTTCTGTATGGGATATGCACAGCTATATGCTCCATCTAGCACCTTTCAGTAGCATGCACAACTCACAACACCTACTTCATATAACATCTTTTGTTTAAAATATCAGTAAACACATGGATTACTTCTATGATATGTGGTGCCCTGCCAAAGCCTTGCTACCCTCAACACCCCAATCTGCTTCCCCAAGGGCAAGTAATCCAATGGGATACCTGGGATTGACACCCAACTGAAATCTCTCCTCTGTTAAACTGTAGATAGAGCTCCTCACTACTGTACTGATCTTACCTGCTATACTCCTGTACTCTCAATATTTTATTGCAAGTTTATGCTGGATTGTTTTAAGAATATTCTTTTTTTCAGCCTGTTAATATTTGAAGATTTCTTCACCTTTATATGGATATTGTATTTATGTCAGCATGATTGATGCTTTTGTCCTTGGGTGTTTTCTGCAGAATCCATACTATTTTCTTGCTGGAAACCGTCACATATTCAGTCATTTAACCCCAGAATTCAGTAAAGACCTGTGGTGGTGGTGCTGCGGTAGCGTTGTCGCCTCACAGTAAGATGCTGTCCAGTTCAAATCTCAGCTAATAGCGTCTTCTGCATGGAGACATGCGTGAATGGGCATACCTTTGTTGAAGGCTGTGCATCAGGCCTGGCAAGCCAGTACGTAAAAATCAACTGCCAATCATTAGCAGACCGGAGTTCCGCTGTGGTGACCCCTAACCGGGAAAAGCCGAAAGACACAAACAAACAAAACCCCAGAATTCAGTAAACTTCCATGCAGGAATAGCTTTTTCCTGCACGGAAATGACCATTTAAGAATAGCATGACAGCACACCATGCATAGTTATAAAGGTGCTTCCTCTGCTCCTAAATGGACAAGCGGCATGCTGTGTGCAGGGGGGGGTGTCTGAGAGCAAAACTCTCACAGTATACATGTCCCTGCACTCAAGAATTGTTGTTCAGCAATTACAACGAGTGAGAATGCTCATACAGGGGGTTGCCACCTCTTCAAATGCCCAAAGTGGGACTGTTAGTGTACAAACATGACATGTTGCAGGACAAAACAAACCCACAGCCATTGCAAAGGTTAAAGCCCCACTTTCCAGGAAAACCCTATGCTCATAGTAACAGAAACAAACCAGGATTTTCGTCAAATGTGCAGATGCATGCAGAAATCCACAGCAATAAGTAAAACCTGTCCTTTCTTAGAGAAAATAACACTAGAATTTTTTTTTTTATCAAAATGATTACATTTAACCATAGCTGCGTGGGTTTGCCCATTGCTTAGCTATGCATACTCTAGCTTAAATGGCACAAGAAGGTAAATAGCAAGATACATTCAGTAGAAGCAGTACTGCAATAGTGTAGTCGTTAGAGCATTCGCTTTGCAAGCAGTCATTCCTGGTTCCATCTTCACTGTAGTAAGTTCCATTTTCCATGTGAAAGCAATTTATAAACATTTGTTTTGCTGTATAACCTACTAAATAACATATATTTGTGAACTGGAGTATTGCATTAAGTGCAGATGTGAGGTGTCATTGTAATAATGTGGAAAAATCCACAGATAAACACAAGTGCCCCGTACAGTATATTTACACATGAATCAGGGATACTAAACAAAGTTATAATGTGTAATGAATGATAAATCAATGTCATACAGCAAATAGTGTAAAAAATGTATAACGTGTCCAAATCTACCACTTTCCCAAGACCCATATTTCTTTTCTTTTTAAATTAGTGCGAGGGTAAGCGGGAGTAAAGACTTTTAATCAGTAGTAAGCAGGTTTAAGCCTGGTTGTGCAGGGGTAATCAATGCATATACAGGATAAACAATTTAGAGGCTAATGGAGTGTAAGAATATTTAACTGAAAGTTAGCATTGCTTACTGTCACGCAAACCCGTGCAAACCCGCTTACAACTGGTTAAAAGTGCCTTAATCCCTCTGCATCCAACAGCCCTTATTCTGCCCAGCAACAAAATAATGAGCCTTTGCAAGTCCTGAATCCAGGACTCTCCACACGATAGCCACAGTGATTTACCACTGCACCATACCAGCTGTACATAAAATTGACGTATACCCAAACAGATCCTCACTATGGCAAAATCACAATTTACATGTGAAAGGAATTTATAAACAATTTTTTGTTGTATAACCTACTAAATAACATATATATGTGAACTGGAGTACTGCATTAAGTTCAGCTGTGAGGTGTAACTGTAATAATGTGGCGAAATCCCCCAATAAACACAAGTACCCCATACAGTGTACGTACACATGAATCATGGATACTAAAATATATAACATGTAATGAATGATAAATCAATGCCAAACAGAAAATAGTGTGCAAATTTAAAAATAAGCAACACTAAGCATTGCACACCTCTGCATACCAGGTGTAAGCAATGCGTAGCCCAGCTAAATAGATTTGCCCATTGGTATGCCCCTTTAAGCAATGCCACCCTTAGATAAGCAGGTTTGCCCATAATTTAGCATTTTCAAAACAATCCAGTCTTGGCAAAGTGTGGGAAATTGGCCTTATTTAAATCCCACAGGTGGGAATACATCCCATAACTGGTTGCAGCTTCCTCCTATAGGCACAATGGCCAGTGTTGGGGAAGGATCGTACTTCTGAGTGCAGCACTGGGGCATCCAGGAGTCTAAGGTCATGGCAGGACTCCTGGTAAAAGACCATGAAGAGAGACTGCTGCAACGCCAGTACCAGGATTCCCAATATAAAGCGGAAGCCTTGGACCTTCTCACCCGTGACCTCACCAGTGCCACTGGCATCCCTCGAACTGGTGAGCAGGTCAGGCATCACTATGCTGACCTGAAATGGAGGAAGAGGGAGTTCTTGGATCAGTGGATCCAAGAAGCTAGGCAGGGTGATGTCCCAGCAGTGGATAATTACTCATTCTAACTGTTTAATAATTGCCTAGCTCATGAATATTATGAATAGGTATGGCTAAATATTCCTCTTATGTCCCTGACAACTGCAGTGGAGCAGGCTGTGAATCAGGAAGCCCATGTGTGTAGGCTGTAAAGGCTGCGTTGCGAGGCAGGTTAGTAATAATCTTGCATGTACTGTCATAAGAAATAAATCTAAAAGTAGTAGAAAGTTAGTTGCCACTAAAATACCTGTATTGTGTATGGGATGTACTGAAAAAAACAGACAATATGGCAGGAAGAGTTTCATATAGGTTGTATGTAAATAAAAGAGTAACAGGCTGACAATAAAGGTCTAACTCCTGGACTGCCTGCGTTTACTCTGGTATCATATGGTAATGTAGTGTGGCATTCTCTTAATAGTACTGTTGTATTAAGCACTGTTACCCACACTGTGCTACATAAATAAAATGTGTAGGAATGTCTGTATACGACTGCTGTAATCACAAGGTCATATTGTACAACTGAGGGAGACTTAGAAAACAGTAAAAAGATACACAACAAAATCCAAATAGCACACAACTGTGATGTAAACTGTTGTATTTTTAGCACACACAGCCATGGTTTGAATCCTGGGAGTGGTAGTAAGCTGTATGCATAATCATATCCCCTCAACTGTACAGATTTTGTCAGAAAGTTCAGATAATTGGCTTACTTTTTCTGTCTGTCACCCTGTCCCACTGGCAAATCAGTGAGATGATCCCAGAAGTTTAGGCAGCAAATAATGACATATAACTGATTGTCAGACAACATAACCATCAGAAATAAATCTATAAGAACAAACCTGTCACTCTAGCAACTCACCAAAATGTTATGAGAGTAATATGCAAATGATGTCCCATCTCTATCCCCATGTTGTGAAGCTATGACCAGAGTGTGTGCAGTAACAGAGTGAGACATGTGTGCATAATAATAACGTGGAATCTGGTAATATGTGTGGCAACATTCAGGTAGTATTAACAAACATTTCCTCCAAAATCTTTGTCAGATAAGAAAACCGTGCCTGGAAATAAAAGATTGAGATCCTGGACTGGTACTGTTTAGTCTGGTATTGTATGGCATTGTTAGGGTTGCATTTTTTCTGAATAATAATGTATTACGCATCACTGTCACCCACACTGTGCTACATAATAAAACGGTCTAGGAATCCCTGTATAAGACTCTTGTAATTACAATGTCAGATTGTAAAACCACGGGAGACTTATAGACAGAAAACATTGAAAAAATACACAGCAATATCTAAAAGTCACACTCAACTGTGATGTACACTGTTTTATTTTTAGCAGACACAGACATGGTTTGAATCCTGGGAGTGGTAGTAAGCTGTATGCATAATCATACCCCTCAAATGTGCAGATTTGTTCAGAATGTCCAGATAATTGGCCCATATCCGCTGCTTGTTACACTGTCCCTCTGGCAAATCAGTATGATGATCTCTGAAATGTAGGCAGCTTTTAATGACATAACTGATTGTCAGATCTGTTAATATTCAGAAAATGTATATGAAAACAAACCTGTCATTGTAGCAACCCTTTATGAGGGCAATTGTCAAAATATATCCCAGTTCCACCTGCATGTTGTCAAGTCTTGATCAGAGTGTTTGCAATAAGAGATTGAGAGGTATGTGCATAACATCAACCTGGAATCTGGGAATATGCATAGAAACAGTCAGGTAGTGTTAACAAACAATATCTCCACAGGTATACCAGGTAAGAGGTGTATACTGTAGGTAAAACACAGTTCACATATGTAGTTGTCTACAAACATACCACTGTCCAAACTAAGGCCATAGGGTAGTATAATAATACTTGTAAGGTACAGATTACAGCAGTGACTAGGAAAGTAGTGAGAACTACAGGGATATACAAGTTGTTAATTGACATCTCTCTCTCTGCCCCCACCATATCTGCAATAATAATCTAAATACACAACTCAATGGGTATGTGTACAATTAAATCTACTATTGGGACATATGTCCTATTGTTTGATAAATATTGAAATGTGTTTCTATGCATGTGCCATGTTGAAATGCTCCCACATTGGTGGCATGATGTCATCAATGTAACATGCATGTTGTTGCAATGGCCACTGTGGTTCCATATATGCATGTGTTCTGTTTGCTATGCTACTGTTCCATATCTGGTGTTTTGGGTTAATGGGAATATCTATGCATGCTGTTATACCTAATCCTGGTATGTGTTGACTATTACTAAGGCAAGCAAATAGCTTCGCATGAATGGCAAGTGCAACGGACAAAACAAAATAGCATAAATACAGAAAACAGCCAGCACCACACAGAGAATCAAAAGACTTTATTAAGTCTTAGTCATAGTCCCTTTAGTACATTATAGTACAAAAATCTTCACAGAATCTTCACACACAGACCGGTTTCAGCCCAAAAGCCTTTATCAAGTAAGCATTGCTTACCTTCTCGCAAACCTGCGCAAGCCCGCTTACAACTGCTTAAAAGTGACTTAGTCACTCTGTATCCAGCGGCCCTTGTTCTGCCCAGCAAAATGACCAGCCTGTGCAAGCTTCAAACCCAGGACTTTACACACCAAAGCCAAAGTGATTTACCACTACACCATGTCAGATATAAATACATCTGATCTTTTTTCAAACATATCATTCAGCACAGTCATTCAACAGTAGAGGAAATGTATTTATATATGTAGATGTATGTATATATACATACACACACACACACACACACACACACACATATATATATATATATATATATATATATATATATATATATATATATATATATATATATATATATGTCTCTCTCTCTCTCTCTCTATATATATATATATATATATATATATATATATATATATATATATATATATATATATCAATATATATGTAAACAGATATATATGTATAGGTTTACTATCATAATTCCAACGTGCATCTTGTCGACACCACTACAGCGAACGGCAGGGTGTCGAATGGTGACAATGTTGAACCCGACATTGTCGAAGTACAAACCTCGACCCTATCTTGACCCATGTTAAAGGCCGTTTGGAGGTCGAATTTGAGAAGTACTTTCTGCAAAGTCAGAATTCGACATTGTCACTTTCGCACTTGGGAGTGGGAGATACCAGCATTCGACCGAATGCACTTTGGAATTATGATAGAAAACCATATGTATATACACACACACACACACACACACACACACACACAAACATACACACACACACACACACATATATATATATATATATACATATATATATATATATATATATATATATATATATATATAATATATTTAGATAGATAGATAGATAGATAGATAGATAAAAGAACACAACAGATACATATTTGACCAAATGCACTGTTAATGGGGGTGAGAGGGCCCAATTTAAGTACCTCTTGTAAATATTGATATCATCCCCTTCTCCACAGCCAAACAGATCTGCCTTCCAACACAATACCAACACTTACAAGTCTCATACCCAGGACTATACACAACATAGCCACAAGAAGTTAACAGTAATCCGTCTCACCTGTACGATGTCAGGATGGTATCAATAAGATATCATGCAGAACAATCTATCTACCATAGGGAATGTACAATGTGGAAGCAGTAAACATTCCAATGATACATATACACATGCATATATATATATATATATATATATATATATATATATCTCTATATATATATATATATATATATATATATATATATATATATATATATATATATAAAAATATATATATATATATATATATATATATATATATATATATATATATATATATATATATACATATATATGTATATACACATACACACATATACATATATTATTACATATAGATATGTATAGGAATGTACATATTGGGATGGTGCACAGCATATTGAACAGCCAGTATTCCTACAGTTGTCACATTTTAAAATGGACAGTGTTTCATTCTCTCACACAAAAGACAATTATTGTATGAAACATATACCCACAGAGAAGTCCAAGGATATGACACCACACAGAGGTTTGCATACATAAGAAATGTTTATGATGTGCTATTTCAGTTGTATATGCCATTTCATATAGCTGTTAGGTGTTTGAAATGCATACTAAATGAGTAATGCAACTCTCAAGCAAAACATTTTATACAGTAATCTGAAAGCATAACATATGTTGCTGTCCAGGCTAAGGCCTTCAAGTAGTACAACAGTAAAGAAACACTGGGCCTAGAAGATAAGAATCAATCAACACTTATTAATTACAGATGTAGTTCAGCAGCCTCCAATTACACTCTGTACTCAACCCCTGGGGGGGAAAGAGTTAAGTTGTCACAATGAAGATGTATCTGTTACATAACAATGCTTAAGTTAAAACATCACTATCACACTGACAAATAGAACTGTCTGTAAGACATTAAGCATTAGCCCACCAATGTTGCCAAGGTGAAATGTATGAAAATGTACAGACATATACCTTAAGGTGTCTTACTACTGATATCCCCCACATGTTGTAACAGCCTAAGTTATATATGGTGCATACCCCTCCCTCACAGAATGAGTTACAAGGGCATATAACAGTGTTACATGCACTGACCTCTGGAGTGTACAACAACACACACGTTTTGTCCAGCTGTAGCCCACATATATATGGACCCTACCCCACAATAAGTGTGGAGGTCCACAACATCACTGGAATGATGGCAGGAATGTCAGCACGACATAATGATAGGACATTACTTAACAACCTCTTACTGCATGACATATGGACAAAGCCTATATATAGGTGGAGGACAGAGGCTAGAACACAGGGTCATATGTGCAATATTGTTATTATACACTGAGAAAGTTGCTGGTGTTACAGGATTGGTTACAACATATCCTTATTCAGGAATATGAAGTCAGAAACACAAATGGATGTAGCCATATACTGATAGCACTCAACACAGACTGCCAGTGATATATCTGAGACAAGACCTGTGTGGTGAACAGACAAAACATAACAGCCAATCCTCTAGCCATCATGTGGCTAGGCCCACATTTGAGAGCTATGTAGACAGGCTGCATTGCATGCTAAACTAGTATGCACACACAAACCCTGTAAAACTAGTGATGTACAAAGCATATAACAACACTACTTACACTGTCCGTAGGTCTGGACCCTTATACAAATATGTAGTTGGCCTGTGTCTGCAAGTCCTCTTGTAAGAGGTATTGCTACCTGCTGTCTGTAACACTGCTGCCCACACACAGCAAGGATGTTCTCCATACAGGAAAGTTAAAGGGACAACGCCCACATTATTTAGTAATGTATAGTAGTGGGTTGCCATGACGGTAGTAACTGGAAGCACTACACAGCTGGCAGCATGCAGCTAGCAAGTGGTGAACACTGATTGGTGCAGAGGCCATCACCTGATCATATGCATCACCTACATAACCCATGCTGCAAACTATTCAAAGCAGCTCAATCCCTGTAGTGGAGAGAGAGAGAGAGAGAGAGAAAGAGAGAAAGAAAAAAAAAAAAAAAAAACAGCCAGTAAAAAAAAAGTATCTACACCACATGAACCTACAAACATCCCTACATAACTAAGGGGACACATAAAACTGTATTCAGAAGAGACGACAATCCTACAACAGGTATGTGAAACATATATGCATGTAATCGAATATAGTACTTGGTCTATAATAGTGGGACAGATGATGTGGAAAGATTTATATGTGCCATCAGGAGTTGTTGTAATGATGTCCTGCTGTACAAATGCTATGGACAATAGTGTCTGTCCCTGTGGGCAGTGGGCCATACCTGTCAACTGTGCAGATCAGCATGAATGACAAGATGTAAGCTATGTACTGCAAGACATGTATATTAGTGTGACAAATAGCTGGTGGTGGGAGTAATGCCGTTATGATAGACATGAGTTTCAGAGCCCTCCACTTGCAGGACAGTCATGTTAATGCATAATGTAGCATGCACAAATACCATAGGTGTGTAATAGGCTTACCTGCAATCTGTCCCTATATATACCCCCTAATGTTAGGCTGTGTGCACATGTGACACCTGTCTCTATTGTGGCAAGGCAGAACAGTGCAGCTGTGAAGGAAGGAGAGTTAGAGAGTGTGGACCTGATGTTTGAATGCACCCCACATATATATATATATATATATATATATATATATATATATATATATATATATATATATAGATATATATATATATATATATATATATATATATATATATCTACAGATATACACACACACACACACACACACACATATATGTATATATATATATATATATATATATATATATATATATATATATATATATATATAGTTTCCTTGAAAACATTGAAATTTTAAAACATCGAAATTCATATGGTCGAGACCATATCATCGAGTCTTTATAGCATCGATGTTGTCAAGGGGAAGAAAAAGGTAAGTAAAAAAGGGAAAAAGCTAGTGTTTCCCTGCACCCTGTGTCTGTGAATGTGTCATCTCTGTAATGGCACTGCAGACAGCGTACGGGAAATCTCCTGTTTAGCGCTTCTGCATATAGCGCTAAAACGGAGATTTCACTTTACCCCACTGTAGTGCAATCTCAAAGTTGGTATATTAAAGTAGGGGGTTGTGGGGGGCCTACACTTGGCATACACCTGTTTTAAAAGTTTTTTTTTTTTTTTTGGTTTCACTTGAAAGCTTTGATGTTCCAAAATATCGATGATATGGTCTCGACCATATGACAATCGATGTTTTGGAATTTCGATGTTTTCAAGTGGAACCAAATATATACATGTATGTCTACATATATACAAACACACACACACACACACACACACACACACACACACACACACACACACAGACATTTATATATATATATATATATATATATATATATATATATATATATATATATATATATACATGTCTCCTACTGTTCAATGACAGTGCTGTATGATATATGTGAGAGAACATCACACATATCTATACACACACATATATATATACAGTAGTAAGTGGGTGCAAAATGGACAGTTATGTCTGGTGTGAAATCCATATTGGGAACACATTGCCCTTGTTTGTGAAGGTGGGATTGGTATTTTGGGGAAGGATAGTAAGTATATTTGGTGAGGCAGGTTGGATTGGAAGACATGCAAGACAGCATACAGGGGCGGCATATGACACATGTGACAGGTAAACACCTTGGATGGGGAGTGGTGTTTGGAATGTAAAAGCCCATGAGCCCCCATATGGAAACAATGGGACCAAGGTCCCCACCCATGAGCAGTCACAACTGCATCTTCATGGTCCTGAAGGTGCCTAGGCGGCGGCTGAGGAGGAAGAGCATGCGGACCCTGTGATTGTGTACTGAGGGCTTCAAGGTGGTGCAGCACACACCCCAATTCTCTGTGGAGCTCCCTATGCACCAGACCCTGGACCTGACTTCGGGTGACAGGATCCTGTCTGTGTGTGCTCCTGGGGGGGAGGGGGTGCAAATAACATCCCCTGAGGTGGTTCTCCCTGAAGGTAGTGCAGGACAAGTAGATGATGAGGTCCCAGGGTGGGTCCCAGATGTGATGTGTCCTGGTAACATGACCAGATGAGGTGGGGGAGGTGGTTCTGCTGGCAGCTGTCTTTCCAAACATTCTATTCTGTCACCGTTATAGAACATATGTGGGTAGTAATAGTCCACACATTCCAGGATTATGTCTAACAGCATGCATAACTATTCCCATTAACACAAAACACCTGATTTGCAGCAGTCACATAGCAAACAGAACACATGCATATATGGAACCATAATGGACCTTACAATGGCATGCAAGTGACATTGTTTATAACAGGCCACCAATGATAGTGTTTCAACATGGAACATGACTACAAACACATTGTACAAATTGTTGTACAATATAATGCATATCCCAACAGTAGGTCTGCTGTAAACATACACATTGAGTTGTGTGATCAGATTGCTGTTGCAGATACTGTGGGGGGAGACAGAGATGTGTATTAACAACTATTATATCCTTGCAGTATGAGGTCCTCCTACCTGTTTTACTCTTTATGTCTTTCAGGCACCATGTCTCAGGAGATGTTACCATTGTACACACCCCAGGAGAATGACATCATCATTCAATACCTGGTGCAGCACTACCACACCCTGTTTGGATGTACATCCCATGATCTGTCGGAGAGGACCACCCTGTGATAAGATATTCCCCACATGGTAAATGATGTCGGCCTGCATAATGGCAGTTATTAGCAGGTCTAACATCAATGCACTGATCTACTCTGCCATGCCCGTTGGCATGCTGCTGTGGTTAGGAGGAACCAGCTTGCCACAGAGGAGGGACATGCTATCCAGCCCCCCTGACACATGCTGAGAAGCTCCTCGCCAGCCTCAGGGCACCTGCCCACCCACAAACACAAGATCTGGCAGAGAGCATTGTGGAGGTGGGTGCTACCCACACAATGGATGAGAAGCGTGCAGGTAAGGCCACATGGCACATCAGTAGACCACTGTTGTGTATCCATCTGCATATGTAGAGTTTAATCATGCATATGTGAGATGAAATATATATAGTCTGTTGCTGTGTTGTAGTAATAAACAGATGTGCATAATATGTAGTATTGTGGGTTTGTACTGTTGATGTACTGTAATGCTGCTCTCACCCTGTACCAATGCCACAGCTGTGGCTACTGACATCACATCTCTCATACAACTATGTAGGTCCCTCTGGTATACCTCCGGGACAGCAGCCTGTAGCTGGTGAGTATGGTGTTTGTTCAGGTTTCCCAATACACCGGCCATGTTATGGCCTTGGTATATTCCATGCACACATTTAACACACCTACCCAAAATGCATGCTGTACATGGTCATTTATTATTGCTGTTAACTGCACTGCATCACAGTGGTCACCATGGTGGTGTATCTGAAGGGTATGTAAGAGTCCTGCAATATAACAAACAACCTGTCATTGCAAGATGTGTACACAGAGATGAACATAATGGTGGGACAAATGGCCTACAGTAGGGACATGTCTGAAACATGGCCGGTTTATTGGGAAACATGCTGGAGGGATAGGTTCCAGACCCAGAGACTCCCCATACTTTGGAATAGACTGCCCATACATGTCAAGCAGAGCGCCTCATTGGCCCTCTTCAAAAGGAACCTTGATGATTGGATGGGAGATAGGAAATTCACCCCAGGGATCATGTCAGTCGCCCTGCTAGACAGGGGTCCAGAGAACTAAATATTGTGGGAAAAAATTTCCAGGGAATTGTTATGGCTAGGCTTGCATGGGCCTTAGAGTCGATAGCCTAGTACCAACCTATGAACCTATGAACCTATGAACATCACCCTTATACAGTGCTAAAACAGTCTATATATACCACTATTACAATGGCAACTGTTACAGACCTACACAACAGCATATCACAATACTGTATTCCACAACGCTTACAAACTGTAATGTGGTCCTAACATGAGCAATGAATCTGTAATATGGAATCCTATGTTAGGACAGCAAATATGGGGAATGCATACCTTCACAAACACTGGAAGCATATGTGTGCATACACTCCAAATAACATATTGTGGAAGCAGCTTTTGAGGTACTGACAGCATGCTCTCTTCATGAGTATGGACCTTCCAGCAAGTACAGATCCTCAATGTTACACCAAGAAATGGTCTGCTGTCCAAGTCATTTGCCCATCAAATGTGCCCACTTACCTGCAACAGGGGCAGCCGTGGCTTGCACACATCTTACAAGCCATGGAATGGATACCATACCCAATAGACAGCACCCAGGAGTTGGACATGTAGCCTTACCTCACCATTGCATATACCATGGAAAACAATGCAGACAGTCACGTATGTGGCGGGGATGTATGGGACAGGAATAATGTAAAAAATAAACAGACGGCCATACAAGACAGATGACAACACATGTTACAAACTGGTCATACAGGCTGCCTAGTAACATGCCACAACACTGAGGGAGTTGCAGGAATGTCTATAAAGTACTGGCTGTGTGAGCAATCACCTGGACTCTGCATAAGTGTGGCCCATGGGTAAGGGTAATCAGATGGGACAGTTGTTTCACAGGAAACATCAGCCAGGGATCTCTACAGGTAGTGTATGCATAACATCAAATGTCCCCAAAGGCATGCATTGCAATGTGTACTGGTGTACCAAGACCAAGTTGGAAACCTACAGACTGTATCAATTAAGATACATGTGCTGCACAACCAACTACTCACACCACCTCAGGCCACCATCCCAATATGTACCTTGCTGGTGCCAGTGTACACCTGTATTTTTGCCATTCATTAGCAGGGGCTAGGCTGGTAGACATGGTGTTCAGAGTTTTGGACACTGCAAAATGACACACATGTGTAGGCCATAGTTGTCAAGCATCTGCAAAAAGGCTGAGGATGGGGAGAGGGTGTCATCTTGAAACAGAACAGTGCACTGAAGTAGAGATCCAAAGCTCGCTAAGTATGGCTGTATATGCACACAGTCATGGTCATGAATAGTGGCAGACATAACCCTGACTCCACAGCTATAGTGACGGCACTGTGTGACCTCCAAGGGCTGTGCACATGAGTTGACCTTGCAATCATGCAGAGTTGGGGTACATTTGTAGGGCAGATTGATGAAATAGTGGCAAATGCAGATGGCCCATGCTAATATACCCCTTCCAGGAATAGTGACTGCTATAGTACACATAAATGTTGGTGCAACAAACCATCATGACAAGGGTGTGCACACATATGCTCCCAGAAATTGTATGGATCTCAATCAGCATCTGCACAACTAACACATTTGTTTGATACTGCATTTGATTGCACAGGTCATATGTCACATATCAGGGTCATGTAATGTTAACATATGCAGTAATGTGGCCCCATGGCATATCAGGGAAGAGGGTGCCATATCAATAAGGGTGTGTAAACTTCCCATAGCCACAGTAAGGTTTGAAGGTTGTCAGTGCAATTGTATTTTATTGGCCATACATGCACCGCTGATGATGAGATCTGTAAATCAGACATCAGGCATTCAAAAATGCCACCTGGCCACATATCAACCCAGGTATGTGTCGGACAAACACATAGGGGCTATGAGTAGCAGAGCAAACATAACTGACACACATATACACATTCAGCAATGGTGTGTACACCTGTGAGGTATGGTGCAGAGGACATGCCAGGGCGCCGAACAGGTGCACAGCATTACTGTGTGCATGGGTGCAGTGTGTTCCAGGGGAAGGGCCATCACCTACTAGCACAATCTATGCATCACAGAGATGTATAATGTTGGTAACAGAGATTGACTATGGCTGGACTGCATGCTGTTGAGTGCCATATGTCATGCATGTTGACAGATGGGTAATAAGAGGTCTGTGTGTAATATCTTTGTGCAACCTCACCTGTAAGTGTGTGTGTGTGTGTGTGTGTGTGTGTGTGTGTGTGTGTGTGTGTGTGTGTGTGTGTGTGTGTGTCCATGTATGCTCATGTGTGAGCGTGGGGTTGTTCATACCTCTCATCTTCCCTTAGAAATTGTGCAGTAGATGGAAATGGACAGACACATTAGACACCAGGAATACTTTTCTTAAATGTAATCACAGGAAAGCTGATAGAATAAAAAAGTCTGCAGCATGAAAGATGCATTGGGAAGGAAAACTAGACACCAGGGATACTTCTTTAATTGCAATCAGCAGAAAGGTGAAAGAAGAGTTTATATTAGAACACCAACATTCAAAATTTTGAGTGTTCTAATATCGGCCCGTTTTCAGCGAACGCTGAAAATATCAAAGAAACAGAAAACCAATTTTTTTCCTAGGGAAAGAATTTGGTTGTCTATTTCTGTTGCTTCAATATTTTCAGCAATTTGGTGGAAAGTTACTGGTTGGGTTCAGGTAAGTTTGCGATTGTCTGGATATGGGGGTTAGGGTGGGTTAGTTGAGTTAGGGTTAGGGCGCAGGTCAGGTAAGTGTGCAGTTGTGTGGATGTGAGGGTTAGGGTGGGGTAGGTGAGTTAGAGTTAGGGCGCACGTGAGGTGACTGTGCGATAGTGATGGAACTTAAGGTTAGGGTTTGGGTTAAGGTAAGTGGATAGTTAGTGGTGTATGTATAGTTTAGTGTAGGGTTAGGTGTAAGAGTTTAGGTGTATGTGTGTAGATTTCTGTTTGTTTGGTGTGCTTGTGCTGTGCGTATGTGTTTTGGAACAGCAATTTTTTTCCCTAGGAAAAAATTCACTGTTCTGAATGTTCGATGTTTTGAATTTTCGATTGATAGGGTTCGATATTAGATCACTCAACATTTTGAATGTTCGTGTTCTAATATAGACCCTGAAAGAATACCCAGGTATGCAGCGCTAAAGATACATTTGGGAATTACTAGACAACACCACAGGGTGTTTCCAACTATTACTGTAGTCCACATAAAAAGTTAATCGAGCAACAGATCTTGCATCTACTGAAAAATAGTTAAGTATGAAACTCCAGTGTGTGACATTATTGACTGACTGTAGTAGCCCATAACATATGGGAACCATGCTCAAGACTTCTGGACAAAACCAGGGCGAGCACTTGATGACATCAGGGAGTCTTTGAAAAAATGACTCCAATCAAGTTAAAGAGTTAAGGGAGTAACATGTCATGTTTTGTGATCCTTTTCTGATCAATTAGAAAAATGATACATTAATGACTGGTATTATTGACTGTAATTATTGAAGATTGATGCAGGGTGGGGAAAATAAGAGAAAAAACTAGGGACATTCTGTAAACTCAGGGACGGGTAAATAGTATGGTGGAATGTCAGGGTGTGTGTGCGTGTGTGTGTGTGTGTGTGTGTGTGTGTGTGTGTGTGTGTGTGTGTGTGTGTTTGTATACTGTTAGGCAATGATGTACAGGTTTTAATGTGCATTTCTTGTTTTCCCATTACAGAAGGCGAGGTGGGTCAGGGTCCCTCCTGCAGGCAATCTGATGTTGGTGTCCATACAGACACTGATAATGATGATAGGTGCATTGAGGCACAGGCAGGGTTGTCAGGGGCTGAAGCTGCACCATTGTTTGACATCCCACTGTTATCTACCCCATCCCCACAGACAGTCACATTGCCTACACATATCCCATCACCAGTGGCCATAGCTGAGGGACAGTTGGCTGTTGGTGGCATGGGACAGGACAGTGTGGTATCTATGGCATGTGTGTCTGGACACAGCAGCCATAGCTGGATGTCTGGCAGGGTACCACAAAGAAAGATGTACAGGGGTGCTCATAGGAGGGATGCTGGTCATCATGCCCCTGGCAGAGGTGCTACATCTGGTGCCACCAGATGCATGTTTCAGGCCATCATGGAGGTGCAGGCACATATGGAACGGTATACCAGACAGACTCTGAGGCTACAGAGGTCTACTCATTCAGCTGTTATTGACAACATCCATGATCTTGCAGGTGCCCACCGTTATTTTACAGAGGTCATTGATAGACAGTTGAGAGAGATGGTGGGAATCCTCAACCATGGAATGTTTGTGCTTGAGCATATGGTGGGAGTAGTGAAATGGCCACGTGGATGCAGGCCAGAAACACCAACAGCTGGAGGTCGACGTGAACATGCCAGAAGTCAGAACCACTCCCGTAGTGGCAGTACCAGCCCCAGCACTGCAGGAGGTGCGCTGTCCAAACCACAACACAGCAGGCCATGTTCACATTGCCCTTGCTGGTCCCAAGAGGGACCTGCATCCAGCAGACATATGTCATCATCAGGTGAGAGTACCATACTGTGGCATGTACCAGGTGGTGCCCTTGGAACCCCTGGCAGACACAGTTCTCGTGTTCTTGGCCAGAGATGGTGAATTACACAACCTGCCAGGTACGGTGTGCAGCTGTCCAACACACCCCTGTATAGGGCAGCCACATGGCAGAACTGTGTGCATGCATACACACACACACATCACCAACACAGCTAGGGCAACCACATACATACACACACCACATCACAACAGTCCAATTAATAATTAAACCCCCTCACACACACACACACACACACACACACACACACACACACACACACACACACACACACACACACACACACACACGATGTCAAACGTATGGTTCAGCCTATGTCTCTGGCAAACCAACAACACACCCTGTGCATATGATGATACCTGTGCCACATCCCTGTCATCCATAACATCGATGCAAGGGACAGGGTAATATGGTTCAGATGCACAGGATGACTGTACTATGGTGTACCAATGTAATGCTGTGTAACATCTTGTCAGCAGTAAAGTTTAATGCTTACATGTCTGGAAATGTATCTGTCCAGCCATGATGCATTATAGCTGTTATTAACACTGAGTGATTGTGGTCTTCATAATGTATTCCGTTTGTGTTGTATGTGTCCATGTGTCAGCAGGATGCTGGTCTGCTGTTGTTTCCTACAAAGGGTATGGCACTGTGGAGACACCTTAGCTGTGCCATATCCTGGGTACAGGTGAAGACATCATAGGTCTGTAAAACAGTTACTGCATGTGCCACATGACTGATAGTTCTGGGAGTGTACACAGGTGAGTGCATGATAGCTGATGTCAGCAGCCCTTCTACAGTGGACAATGGTAAGTGTACTGGGTGGTACACACCACATGTTTGTGTATGACACACATAGAGGCTTTGGTGTTGATGCAATATACAGAGAATACTGTACACATGGATCTATGTACTTGTGCAAGGAACCCATTTTAGCCTATGTAATTCCACCAAGACAGAATAGGCACAACAACACATTGGGTAATAAGCAGTCTGCTAGTTTGATGTCATTGACAATGGTACTGGCAGGGTATATGTCCCATTCCCCAATGTAGTGCAATCCTCAACTCAGTAAACATAGGTGTGTTGGTGTGGCACAGCCCTACCCTTTGGGGGGTGTGAGGTGCTGTAGAACCGAAGACACTGTGATTGACAACTACTTAACCTGTTAACATGAACTGTACAGTATTACAGCCAGCTAAGTGGGAGGATACACTTAACAGTAACTGCAATGATGGTGGCTGTGTCCACAAGAGCCACACCCAGCAATATATACCAACCCCTTTTTCACTGTACACCTATACAGTGGGGAAGAAGGCATATGCACATCTTCCACTAGTTGTGATGAAATGTATTTCCACAGGATGATACCTGTGAAATGTTAGCATTTGCCAGGCAGTTCTCAGATAGATGACCTCCTGGGATATGTATATTCTGCAAACAGAAGTAGATTTCTTCACATACACACACACACACACACACACACACACACACACACACACACACATACTCTCTTAGTTGGCAACACTGGGACTAGAACCCCATACTTAGGTATGTAGTGCTACTGATGTGTGTATCCTTAATTGCACACACCACACAGCTTTTAGGATGAGGTGTGATCCAGGTTACATGTTATGTGAAGAACATCCCCAGGCCCTGTACAGTATGGTAATGGGGGATGAACCAGCTCTTTATGGACAATACATAATGTGACATACTGTCATGTACACATTGACAAACACATAGCAGTCATACACACATCTGAGAGATCTGGGCTTATCAGTACTAACTACCTTGTCAGTGTGTCCATTCTGTTACAGATACATTGCACACAGCACATGTATAACTGGGCTGGACAGTGTTATCAGTTAGCTATATGGTTGAGGATAACAGTGGTCCACATACAGTGGAACATGGGACTTGTACTGGGGGTACCATGGTGTAAAGACAGTATACCCAGCACTCACACCCCACAGTGGATATTGTACACACTGAAACCCATGACAATACTCTGACATATCCACCATCACACATTGACCAGAAATGCAATGCAACCCCTTGTCTATCCCAAGAGTGCTACTACAGGGATATGCATCTAATGCATATGCCACAGGGATAGTAGGGTGATGCATTGTCATGTCTCTCCTATGTTAAGCAACATCACTATCCATAATACTGTGTGACAAGGTGTATTGTAATAGGAGAATGTGGTCTCAGAATGCTGTAGCCTACAAATATACACACTTGCACACATACACACACTTACCAGAAATCAGAGGATATCCCATGCCTATCAACCCATTTGTACAACAGTGTTGTGCTGGTACTGCAAGCCCCAGGTGCCCATGGGGTGAAGAGTGTAACAATGTACATGTAATGTCCAGTACAGCAACCACATCTAACTATGGCAATGGGGGTGCATTGGATGTGAAGGGCCTCAGGGTAGTATCAACTGCAGGTCTACAAACACACAGACACTGTTATTCTCAGTAATGCACGCATACACATTTGGCAGTACTGGGGTCCATTGGTGCAGGTGTTCATAGGTGTGTACCAGGCTATTGTCCATGGAGAGATGGGAAGTGTAGGGGATGTGTGTACAGTGGTATCATGCCACCTGCCATTTGTCAGCAGGCCATCTCTCAACAGATACCACAGGGGTGATCCTCAGGGTGCAACATCCAATCATCTGGTTGCCTCTTCCAGATGGCCAGTGAGGTGCTCCAGTTGACATCTATGCAACATGTCTTACATAACACGGTCAGTGTCTGTCTTGGAGACCTGTACCCAAGCATGTTCTGTTGACTGTGGTAGTGTAGTTGAGGTATCCATGGCATGTGATGTGTACAGCGTGTGGATTTCTAGCTGTGGCATTCAAAACACAGCAGGGCAGGCATATCAGTGTCACTCAAGCATAGATTGCCTGTAAGCAGCCAAGATGGAGTTCCATCTGCACATCTGTACAGAGGACAGACAGACATCAGCTAGCCAACTGGTTATGCAGTAGAATGACGGTGTTGACAGATAGACATCTGACACTGATAGGTATGCCATTACTACATGACAGCAGCCCTCAATGACATGTCCTATATACACAGTAGTCTACAGTTAATATCCACATGTCAGATCAATATCCAGTAGCAAATACTAATGACACACAGCTCACACACCAAGAACATGATAGTGAGGACTCAGAGTCCATCTTTGCATGCAGGGATGTTTGGTTCCAGTACTGCAATCTGAAATCTACTCTTACTTGGGAATGCATTGTCAACAGTGATAACATAATGATACAGTACATGCCAGTGTGACTGCATTTAACCTAGGATACTACCCATGCATGAAACACATTCAAATGGAAAAGAGTGTTGTACAAGCCAAATATATTCAGGTGTCCCAGACAGTAGACTCCCACCCCTTGCTACTGTATGGACAGCACATAGATGCATGTTATGTACATGGAATGAAATACACTTATTAAAGAGGTCATTACCCTTCTATTTTATCAAACTGGACTGTGATCACTGGTTACCAGGGCTGAGCCATGCATAGCAGGTGTAAGCATTATTTAAATGTAACTGCTAAGCAGATTTACACACTGGTAAGTGAAGCTTACATAGTGTAAGCACCTATTCCTTTTACCGTATGTTAGCACCACTTACTGCCGTGCAAACCCATGGAAACCAGCTTAAAGCTGCTCATAACTAGCTTAACCATTCTGTATCAAACAGTCCTTGTTCTGCCGAGGAAAAAAATAAACAGCCCTTGGAGGTCGCAAACCCAGGACCCTATACATTATAATCACAGCACTTAACCACTAAGCCATCACACCTATGAGTATGCTTATTGTTTTCTTCCAATATATCTGTCTGTACACATACTGAATAGTATTGAACAACTGCTATGACTTCTACAATTGTGTAGTACTTGTTATTGATATTAGTGTTGAATCACGTATGTTGTTATATCTAAATATACACATATCAGATAAATATGGTGTGATACATCTGGGAAGGTATATATAACAGTCATGTCTACACATAACAAGGATATGGATATATATATATATATATATATATATATATATATATATATATATATATATATATATATATATATACATACATACATATGTAGATATATGTATACATGTACATACACATATATATGTATATATATATATATATATATATGTATTTATATACATCTGTATATTGTGTGATATATATGGTCATATATAGCCCTATCTATATATCTATATATATATATATATATATATATATATATATATATATATAGATAGATATATATATATATATATGAGTGTGTGTGTGTGTGTGTGTGTGTGTGTGTGTGTATATATATATATATATATATATATACATATATATATATATATGTATATATATATATATATATATATATATATATATATATATATATATATATAAATATATATATATATATGTGTGTGTGTGTGTGTGTGTATGTATATATATATATATATATATATATATATATATAAATATATATATATATATGTGTGTGTGTGTGTGTGTGTGTGTGTGTGTGTGTGTAACATATGTCCATAACATGTAGTGGTTTCATACATCAGCACCAATAGTCACAACTTCTTAGTGCAAGGAGATGTCATGTATAAATGTAGACTGTTGCTACTGTAACAGGGGCTGTCTTAACAGAAATGTTGTGTGGGAAGTCACATCTGATATTGACATCTATGCCATCAGTTACTGACATACATCATAAGATCATCATAGTGCAGTACCACATAAATCACAGAAATGATCCTGTGGAATACAGCAGAGATATGACCAATATATGTGGATAGTCTGACACACTCTGGTCAGCCCAGAGGTATACACAGAACCCCTTAGTTCAAGACGTGTGGACTAAGTCTAACAAAGTGGATGTTTACAGCCATGTAAATGTTGATATCACAAAAATGCTGGAATAGATAAGCTCACACAATTCATGCATTCACACACTCCTGTCTGTCCTGACACATAATAATAGGAGGAGCAGAGGTCACAAGACCACATAATACCCACTAGTTAGTGACATACATCTGTAGAGCATCCCACTACATTGTCAGAAATACGCAATGGTTATGGTGGCCCGGCAACAGTACATCTGACAAATATCTGGACATAACTTCAAACTGAGTAAGTACAATGAGCTGCTAGGCATGTCACAAAGCACTGTGCAAACTACAGGCAGACTGCCACAACACTGGCCTACATTTCTTATGGGGGAATACATATGTACCTGGAAATATAGCAGGCTCTACAGGCATGTAACACCTTGGAGTAACAGACACCTGTGTGAAAGTGCATACCCACAACCAATATGAACACAGCCACAATCACATATGGTAAGCGTACTTAATATTATGGTATATGGACTGTGTGATCAACACCATCCTCATATGTGCCACTTACACACTAACCCTGAATATACTGGGCAGTGTTTTGACAAAGGGCATTCCGATGCATGACTTTGGCCTGGGACATGTGTCAGTTGGCCATACAAATATGTATGCTGATAGGGTACCATGCACTGGAGCAGCATACAACATCACATAGAACAGGACCAAGACCAATGACATCTACCAAGGTACATATTCATAATACACACTCTGTCAACAATCACCATAAGTACACAGACTTCACTACTGTACACACTACAACAGAATGTCTAGGTTTTGTCCTCAAATATAAGCCCTACTATACATAACATGTCTAGCAGTCTGATATCTCACTGGCTTGTTATCAGGTATGATGTCAGTAAATAATGATGTACTGAACATATCCACCTCTTTCTGCATGGCATATGTGTAAAGGTTGACAGAGTTGTGAATGGAGGCACAAACCCAGGGTCAATATTGACATGTTGCTGTGATAAACTCATACATTTACCGGTGTACCAGGGTTTGTTGTGACATATGTCTTCTGAGGGATATGAAGTCAGTAACTCACATGGCTGTCACCATGTACTGACTGCAATCCTCAGAGTATGCTACTGCATTTCTAAAGACAGGACATGTGTGAGTAATACAACACATGTAAGACTCCAAACACTGGCCAGTCTGCAGATAGCCCTACAGGTGAGAGTTTCCTCAACCACGTAACACTGTCATGACAGATATTAAATCATGTAGACCAGCCATAGCCACACATACCCTGTTAAAGCAGCATTACTTCAAATGTAGAAGAGCAAGTCTTACATTCTGTCCTCATGTCTGTGACATCCCCCTCCTGTTTGTTTTGCCTGTCTCCACAGTGTATGTTGTAAGAGGTATATCCCACAACCCTCTGTGATGCTGTTTGTTAAGCACCAACATGAAGTCCTGCTCACAGTGAAAGAAAAGGGCCAACACCCACATGATGTTCTTAGTTATAAGAGTGTGTTTCCATGCAATTGGCTCTGGGAATGATACCACAGCTGTTCCACATGCTATCAGCTAGTGGGGGACTGCAATTCATGCACAGGCCTTCAGCTGATCATGAGCATCACTTACAAAACAGAAGCTACTGCCTAAGCAAAGTAGGTGTACTTTTCCACATCCAGCAGAGAGGGAGTGAGAGAGACAGACAGAGACAAAATAAGAAAGGAAGGGGGTAGGAGAGTAAGAGCTAAGTATGTTTGTGTCACACACTTACCAGTATGGGGTTTCAACCCCCTGCTTGATTATGCATTGCTATTGCATTTTTATGCAGTTATTGCATGCATCATGGAGTTTACACACTGGAGAGTTGTCCAAAGGTATCTTTGAAGGTAAGTGACATCAGCAACAGTGATAAAGACGGAATAAGGTAAGTGTAGTACATGTGCCTGTCCACAAAAACAGGTGTCAAGGAAGACACAACCAGCCTCTCTCATAAACTCACACACATTATCACAGTTGGCAGGGTCAGGATTAGAATTCCTAACTAGCTAGTTTAATAAACTACAGTATTACACAGATATCACATGCACCACAGAGATTATCAGGCAGATATATGGGCAAAGGGTATGCCAAGGTGGCTGACATCAGAAGGCATGCTACAGTAGGGCAATAGGAGGTGTAGTTAGTGTGAATGTCTTCCAAATCATTAATCTCCACACACACACACACACACACACACACACACACACACACACACACACACACACACACACACACACACACACACAGATTTGCCAGTGCTGACATGCATTGTTTCATTGCTTCACAGGTGTGTAGTAGTTGACTGTGCCAGAAGGCTGTACAAGGCTAGGCAAAGTGTATACCATGGCATCAGGCCAAATGACAATGGTCTTCAGTGTGGCTCAGGGGTGTAGCCCCTGGATTGACCCACATAGGTGACTATTGTATTCACCATTCACTCATCTGGGTTACTGTTGTGGGTGGCCAGAGCTGTGCAATGCTTGCCATGTATGTGTTCTATATTTCATAACATGGATGGTGTCTGGGTTGTGCACATGTCCCATATGCATGTTCTGTGACATGTGGAAGTGTACATGGGGTATCTGGGGCATGTTGTGTGGACAGATTGTTATCATCTGATGTGGCATTCCTGACCTAATGTGGTGAGAACTGGCTATGGAACTGAGGTTGTGCCTACACCTACATTGACAGCATGATATAGGTATTCACTGGTGTTAGTGGCATCTATCCATATAGGGCATGTGTAGAAGGCATGGTATTTCCTTTGTGGGTTACATTTGCTGACTCTACAGTTGTTCCAGGTGTCCAGTGGGGAACATAACAAAGGACCACTGTAAGCAATTATTTGCCTATTGTAGGGATGGAACAGCGTACAGCAGACCATGCTTTAACCTAAAAGATTTTATTAATGTGTATCTGTCTAGCTGCAACATAACATCATTTAAAAAAGAAAAACATAGCTCAGGATTCAGCCAGCTCTGCATGGTGTGGATGTGGATGGGAGTTATTTCATAAGTCAAACTTAGTTACTAATTTCTTTTGGAACAGTATATTTTGACAGAGGAGTATTGTACTCCATCAGCCCACATCTGATGAAGTTTTACAAATGAAAACATAATTCAGAACGTTAATGCAGAGCTTTGTTTTTGTGCTTTGGTTGTGACATTAAAGGAAGAGAATTTGACTGTCTGTGAGTTTTATTGTATGCCTTCCCAGGTCTATTGTTTGTTTTACAAGTAATCTTTGCGGACCTAGTGCAATGGATTTACTGTCAAATGGACACACCTTTGGAATTGTACATACAGGTTAGCAGCAAGTTAGTTGGCTGTGTAGTATGAAATACTAATGTAGTCTGGCCAAATAATGGCAGTCCACAAAACTCAGAGGTATGAAGTACTGAGAAACCGCTGATGTCCCTGCACAAGCTAGCATAAGTGGAATGCCCTACATATATCTGTGACTCAGCTGCACACATGCAACCAGCTCACCCCACCATCAGCCACAGGTACCTCACAGGTCTTATCCCTGCTGTTGGTAATGAGTACACTATAACCACCACCTCTGTATGAGAACAGCCACAGAATGCAGCATGCTGAAGAGGTGTCCCATGCAGGTGTGTCCCTAGCTTTAAGCAGCACCCTGCCAGCATCCACACCAATGGATCAATAAGGACAGAAACTATTTACATTAACACCTTGCACACCTACCCTGTCACCCCAGGGGAATATAATGGCTTGCAATCTGGGACTGTAGGAGTTACACAATGCACTGGCATGCTACTGATAGTCTGCATCACTACCAAATGCCCTACAGTCCTCTGTCAAAGGCCTGTGTCTCATCCATACTGCCAATGTATGTTATTTCATGGACTCCCAAATAACAACATAACACAGTCCACAGAACACAAATGCAAAGCCATGTTGACAAATCCCAGTAGCATGTCCACCATGTCCTACTGCATGAACTGTGAACCAACCCCTACATACTACTGGGGTGAAGTGATAAGTATAGGGATACTCATCAGATAACATTTGCATAATTTTTGGAAGAGGATAGAATAACAGAGTGGGGGTAGAAGCATGGACGCCATGGAGTGTGTGAAGTCTGAAACTCAGATGTGTGCCCATACTATCCCTGCCTGCAAACACAGGAATGGGTGGCTACAGACCTGCTCATAAACCACAATGTGAAGGGGTAATGACCAGAAATATGAGCCCTGCCTCTGGGTAACCTGTGTGAATCTGTACAGCTGTGAGGTATGGCCACAGCAGGATATGGCCATACAATCACATTGATGGATGCACAAGTATGGGATCATCAGTCACCACAGTACCAAGGTGCTGAACCATTTACACAGACCCATCAGCAAGTCTCTGCAGCTTCCCCTCCAGAATGGCATGATTGTGCAAGAATATGTAGGCTGCAGACCACAATACTGGACACAGCTTCATTCATCTTGTGCTCCCAGGAAATTACTGCAAGCAAATAAGTTGAAGACATAAAACATCACATTGTAAAACAGTACATATGTCTGCATATCTCTGCTAACACCAAAACCATGTAGCAGAAGTAGCACAGACACAATTACTTACAGTACCCCACTATCCTTTGCCCATTGTGATCCCATATTATCAACCGATCTACAGATATCCTGCAGAAACAGGTTGCTAGCTGTGGGTGTAGAACACAAAAGCCTGCACTGGAGTACAACCAACTTGGAATGGATTCACACATTTAATACGGAAGGTCATACTGGGCATGCTTTTACAAAATGAAGCCCATGTCTGGCAAGAACAGTGGACTATACATATCTGTCAGTCACATATGTTTGTGCACACACTCCACATTGCACACCAGTCATGCTTTTCACACACATCGGATAGGAATACACACATATATCCAAGGACAACACACTATAATAGGCCAAACTTACACATACATAGATGTGTGGAAGAGAGTGACAAAGAGCTTCCCATCATGAGGCCTGTCCCACCCAGCATACATCCAATTGGCGAATACCACATGATGTGCAAATGTCAATCACTATAGACATTTGCTTCTAGTATCTCTCACCACTATAGTGTCTGTGGTGCTTGTGATAAGTGTAACATTCATCTAGCAGTTGTGTACACATCCCTGTTAAATGTAAACCTGTGTGTGACTGAGTGTTGTGTGTGTGCTTCCAGATGAATGGTTTATGGCCCATTCACACACACACTACACTCCCCATTGTCCTACTTTGGCAACCCTGCTGATGTCATTCACCTTGAAATACACCTTTGGGGAAAACATAGCTATATAAGATCCATGGCATGTGTTATAACTGTGTAATGTTGTCATGTGATTTACTAGTTAGGTAGGAGTTCTAATCCTTGGCATGATAAATGTGAAACTCTGTGTGGGTTTGTTTGTCTGTGGAGGGATCATGCCTTTTGAGGCCATTCACAGTCACTACACTTTCCATTGCTTTACTTTGGCAATCCTGCTGATGCCATTCACCTTGAAATACACATTTGGGGAAGGGCTAGCCTGATAAGCTACATGGCGCATGTGATAAATGCAATACACTGTAGTAGTAATACATAGCTAGGTAGGGTTTTGAATCTCAGCACTGTGAAGTGTGTGTGTGTGTTTGTCATCAGTATTCTGTGTGCAGGTAGCTGTGATTATGTAATAACAGGACTTATTGTGCGGCGGGTTTTGAAAATTTCTTATATGGAGGACCTATTAAATGTCACAACGTCCACATTACAAGGACAACAGATGTCAAACAGCAGAAAGACTGGTGTAGACAATCCATTCACCTATATGTGACATTATGGATTGGGGAACAATATACGCAACTCTTTTATTACCCAGAGAACACTCTCCTCCCATGTCTCATACATAAACACACTTGGCTAGGCAGCAACCACTATGTTGTTTTTTTCCTGCATATTACCCACAGATAGTAACCATGGTGTGATTGCTTTGGACTACAGAGGACATGGCACCCTGTTCCATCCTTACAATAGGCAAATAATTGCTTACAGTGGTCCTTTGCTATGTTCCCCTCAGGACGCCTGCAACAACTGTAGAGTCAGAAAATGTAACCTACAAAGGAAATACCATGCCTTATACACATGCCCTGTATGGTAAGATGCCACTAACACCAGTGAATGCCTGTATTATGCTTTCAATGTAGATACAGGCACAACTTCAGTTCCATAGCCAGTTCTCATCAAATGAGGTCAGGAATGCCATATCAGATGAAAACAATCTGTCCACACAACATGCGCCAGACACCCCAGGTACACTTCCGCATGTCACAGAACATACATGTGGGACATGAGCACATCCCAGACACCGTCCATGTTATGGAATATAGAATACATACATGGCAAGCATTGCATAGCACTGGCCACCCACAACTGTAACCCAGATGAGTGGATGGTAAATACAATACCCACCTATGTGGGCCAATCCAGGGACTAGACCCCTGAGCCACACTGCAGACCACTGTCATGTGGCCTGATTCTAAGGTATACCCTTTGCCTAGCCTTGTACAGCCTTCTGGCACAGTCAACCACTGCACACCTGTGAAGCAATGAACCCATGCATGTCACTACTGGCAAATCTGTGACTGTGTGTGTGAGTGTGTGTGTGTGTGTGTGTGTGTGTGTGTGTGTGTGTGTGTGTGTGTGTGTGTGTGTGTGTGTGTGGAGATTAATGATTTGGAAGCCATTCATGCTCACTACACCTCCCATTTCCCTACTGAAGCATACCTTCTGATGTCAATTGCCTTGACATACCCTTTGCCCATATATCACCCTGATAACCTTTCTGGTGCATGTGATACCTGCATAATAATGTAATGTAGCAAACTAGTTAGTTAGGAATTCTAATCCTGACCCTGCCAACTGTGATAATGTGTGTGAGTCCCTGAGAATGTGTGGTTGTATCGTCCTTGACACCTGCTTTTGCGGACAGGCACATGTACTACACCTACCTTATCCCTGCTTTATTACTGTTGCTGATGTCACTCACCTTCAAATATATCTTTGGACAACTCTACAACTTGTAATCTCTGTGATGCATGCAATAACTGCATCAAAGAGTAATAACAAAATATAGTTAGATAGGGGTTTGAAACCTTGCACTGCTAAGTGTCTGACACAAACATGTTTAGTTCCTACCCTCTTTCTCTGTCTCTCTCACTCCTTCTCTGGTGGAGTTGGAAAAGTACACCTGCTTTGCTTAGGCAGCAGCTTCTGTTTTGTAAGTGATGCTCATGATCAGCTGATGGTCTGTGCATGAATTGCAGTCTCCCACTAGCTGATTGCAAGTGGAAAAGCTGTGGTAACATTCTCATAGCCAATTGCATGGAAACACACTCCTATAACTAGGAACATCATGTGGGTGTTGGTCCTTTTCTTTCACTGTGAGCAGGACTTCATGTTGGTGTTTGGCAAACAGCATCACAGATGGTAGTGGGATATACCTCTTACAACATACACTGTGGGGACAGGCCAACAAACAGGAGGGGGATGTTCCAGACATGAGGACAGAATGTAAGTCTTGCTCTTCTACATTTGAAGCAATGTTGGTTTAACAGGGTTTGTGTGGCTATGGCTGGTCTACATGATTTAATACCTGTCATGACAGTGTTATGTGGTTGAGGAAACTCTCACCTGTAGGGCTATCTGCAGACTGGCCAATGTTTGGAGTCTTACATATGTTTTGTTACTTACAGATAACCTATCTTTAGAAATGCAGTAGCATAGTCTGAGGATTGCAGTCAATACATGGTGACAGCCATGAGAGTTTCTAACTTCATATCCCTCAGAAGACATATGTCACAACAGACCCTGTTACACCAGTAAATGTATGAGTTTATCACAGCAACATGTCAATACTGGCACTGGGTTTGTGCCGCCAGCCATAACTCTGTCAACCTTTCTACATGAATCATGTAGTAAGAGGTGCATATGTTCAGTACACCATTATTTATTTACATTATACCTGATAACAAGCCAGTGAGATATCAGACTGCTGGACATGTTATGTATAGTGGGGCTTATATATGAGGACAAAACCTGGACATTCTGTTGCAGTGTGTACAGTAGTGAGGTCTGTGAACTTATGATGATTGTCGACAGAGTGTGTATTGCTTATATGTACCTTGGTCTTTGTACAGACTATGGTAGATATCATTGTTCTTGGTCCTGTTCTATCTGATGTTGCATGCTTCTCCACTGTATTGTACCCTATCAGCATACATGTTCATAGGGCCAAAACACACATGTCCCATACCATAGTCAGGCATCTGACTACACTGTGTATTGGCCCAGTATATGTAGGGTTAGAGTGTGAATGGCACATATGAGGATGGTGTTGATCAGACAGTCCATATACTGTAATATTAAGCATGCTTACAATATGTGGCCATGGCCTTGTTCAGATTGGTTGTGGGTATGCTCTTTTACACAGGTGTCTGTTACTCCATGCTGTTACATGCCTGTAGAACCTGCTATATTTACCGGTACATGTATATTCCCCCATAAGAAATGTAGGCCAGTGTTGTGGCAGTCTGCCTGTAGTTTGCACAGTGCTTTGTGACATGCCTATCAGCTCAGTGTACTTACCCAGTGTGATGTTATGTCCAGATATTTGTCAGATGTACTGCTGCGGGGCCACCATAACTGTTGTGTATTTCTGACAAAGCAGTGGGATGATGTACAGATGCATGTCACTAACTAGTGGATAGTATGTGGGCTTGTGACCTCTGCTCCTATGGTTGTTATGTGTCAGGACAGACAGGAGTGTGTGAATGCATAAACTGTGTGAGCATATCTATTACAGTATTTACGTGATATCCCCATTTACATGGCTGTTAATATCCACATTGTCAGGCTTGCTCCACACATCTTGCACTAAGGGGTTCTGTGTCTATCTCTGGACAGACCAGAGTGTGTCAGACTGTCCACATGTATTTGTCATATCTCTGCTGTATTCCACAGGACCATTACTGTGATATTTGTGGTATTGTACTATGATGATCTTATAATGTCTGTCAGTTACTGATGGCATACATGTCAATATCAGACATGACTTCCCACACACAACATTTCTGTTAAGACAACCCCTGTTACAGTAGCAACAATCTACATGTATACCTGCAATACTTACGTGACATCCCCTTGCATTAAGAGGTTGCGACTATTGGTGCTGAGGTATGACTGCACGACATGTTCTGGACATATGTTAAACATATATATATATATATATATATATATATATTTATGTGCATGTGTGTGTTTATATATGTATATATATATATATATATATATATATATATATATATATATATATACATGTATGTATATATATATATATATATATATATATATATATATATATATATATATGGTTTACCTTTGAAAGGTTGAAAATCAACCTACCGAACGTCCCTTTGTGCGAACCGGAATGACGAAAATCATCAATCCGATCTGCACCGAAGTTCGAAAATCAGCAAATCGAAAACCAGTTTCACTGATTTTAGAAATTCAATTCAAAGACAAAGCGTAATGCAGGGGGGCTGCGCCCCCCACACCCCCAACTTTATTATTCTAACACTGTAGTCGCACTACAGTAGGGAAAGTGTCCACATCCCAATCCCCACTATAGTGAACCTCGCACCAAAAAGTCCGAATCTGCAATGAGCGAATGTTACCGTGCATTCGCTCATTGCACATTCTATGCATTTTGTTTATGGCCATCTGAAAACTTGAAAAAGTCCTTAGGTATATATATATATATATATATATATATATATATATATATATATATATATATATATATATATATATATATATATATATATATATATATATATATACAGATAAAGCTATATATATATATATATATATATATATATACAGATAAAGCTATATATGACCAAATATATATATATAAAAACACAATGTACAGATGTATATGAATACATATGTATGAATATATATGTGTATATACATGTACACATATATCTAGATATGTATATATATATATATATATATATATATATATAATATATATATACATATATATATATATATATATATATATATATATATATATATATCTATATATATATATCTATATTTATATATATATATATATCTATATTTATATATATATATATATATATATATATATATATATATATATATATATATATCCTTGTTATGTGTAAACATGACTGCTGTATATACCTTCCTACCTTCCCAGATGTATCACATCATATTTATCCAATATGTGAATATTTAGATATAACAACATACGTGATTCAACAGTGGTCATAGCAGTTGTTCAATACTATTCAGTATTTGTACTGACAGATAATTCCTAAAGGAGTGCAGTCCCAGGAAGGAAGATCTCCAAAAGTTAAAAACAACTTTTAATGTCACAAGACACGCACAAAACACTTCCACATTAATGCTCTTCCAAAATAAATCGCGTTTTTGTCACATTCACTGGACTTCATCAGATGCTAGTACTAATTTAACACACATATTTATATACCTCTAATAAAACTAATAATCCAATGAAAAAGCTTCAATTAAATTTGAATGCACAAATCAATTCACATTTTGGGCTCATAAATATTCATAGGTTCTTCTTTCCATTTATACAATAAAATGAATGAAATAATTTATCTATCTTCATATTCTTATAAATAATTAAAAATACTATTAAATAATAAATAAATACATACATAAATACTTAATTATATGTCTAAAATCTTATATTTATAATATAAATTTATTATTAGGAATATACATTTTATAACACAATAGCTCCATCTGTTGGTACAAAATTATATTACAACTAAACTAACATTCATAGTTTAGCTGCCTTTAATTTTAAAAGGGGCAAAATAGACATGTTCATTTATACCTGGGTATTTACTTGCTTCTAGTGTCACTTGCCACCACAATTCTCTATACCCAATAGTATCTTCCCATGGACCTCCTCTAATCCCATCTTTTATATGTTCAATTACTAAAAAAAGAAATGTATTTTCTTTACATACCTTTGAAAGTTTATATAATGCATTTGTTTCTTTTTCCTTTATTATATCATAGGTATGTTCCTACACTCTTCTTTTTAAAGTTCTCTCGGTTTTACCTATATAGAAAGATCCACACTTTTCACAGGTGGCAAGGTATACTAAACCCTTTGTCTCACAATTATACATTCCTTTACTACCAATCCATTTCTTTCTACTTTCTATATAGATTTTCTCCTTATTGACCATATAACTACATTGATTACATTTTCCACAAGAATATGTACCTAACTTTTTTATACCATTAACACCCTTAATTTTATTTTGGTCAAACTTTTTTTGTTCCAAGTGATCTTTTATATTACAAGGATTTCTGTATACGACTTTAGGTGTACCTTTAGGAAGTCCCCCCAGGTCCGTAAGTGCCATAAACCTTTCCCATTCATTAAAAAAGACGGTCCTAATATTATTATTTAAAGCATTAAATTCTAAGGTAAAAGCATGTTGATATTCTCCATTATTAATAAATACTTTCTCTTTTATTTTTTGTTGTCCATCATTTACTTTTTCTCCTAATATAGGATAAAATGTATCTGTTCTTTTCCTTTCTACCTCTAGCGTAATATTACTAACAGATTCTTTGCTATATCCTCTATCTAAAAACATTCTCTCCAACAAATCACATTCCAATTTAAAATCCTCAGACTTACTTGTCATTCTTGATCCCCTCACAAATTGCCCTTTTACAATATTCTTTTTGCAATGTGTAGGGTGTGCACTATTATAATGCAAATAAGAATTACAATATGTCGGTTTCCTATATACTTTAGATTCTAAGACATTATTACTTTTATAAATTTCTATATCCAAAAATTGTAGCTTATTTTCTGAAACATTATAAGTGAATCTCAAGAAATCAGAAGTCTCTTTAATATATGTAAAAAATTCCTTTAATTTTTCTTCCCCTCCTGTCCAAAAGATAACTATATCATTCAGGAACCTCTTGTATAGGTTCCAACAAGATTTGAACCTAGAATTAAGAATATATGTTTCTTCCCAATTGGCCAAAACTATATTTGCAAATGTAGGTGCACAGGCTGCCCCCATAGCTACGCCTTGGGTTTGTTGAAAAATTCCCCACTAAATATTAAGAAATTGTTTTTCAGAACTATGTCCATCAAATTAGTGCACATTACTTTATCTTTATGGCTCAATATTCCATCTTGGAACACTTCTTCTTCAAACATTACCATACCTTTTGAACAGGGAATAGTAGAAAAAAGATCCACTATATCTATTGTTACAAATAAAATATTTTTATCATATATCTCTAAATTAATATTTCTTAAAAGGTCCCATGAATCTTTTAAAATAGCTACTTTATTAGTCCATATATGTTTAGTTTTATTATCAATAAATTTAGCTAAAGGGAATGTCTTAGAACCATCTGCAGACACTATAGGCCTTTGTACTGACAGATATATTGGAAAAAACAACAGCTGCTTTCATACCTGTGATGGCTTAGTGGTTAACTGCTGTGACTATAATATACAGGGTCCTGGGTTCAAGACCTGCAAGGGCTGTTCATTTTGTTGTTGGGCAGAACAAGGGCAGTTGGATACAGAGTAGTTAAGGCTGTTTTGAGCAGGTTTAAGTGGGTTTGCACGGGTTTGCGCTGCTAACATATGGTTAAACGTAAAGGTGCTTACACAGTATAGGCTTCACTTACCAGGACGCAAATGTGCTTAGCATTTATATTGCAGCAATGCTGAAATCTCCTAAGCATGGCTCAGCCTTGGTAACCAGTGCTCATATTCTGGTCTGATAAAATAGAGGAGTAATGACATCTTTAATAAGTATATTTAATTCCATTGACATAACATGCATCTATGTGTTGTCATTACTGTAGCAAGGGGTGTGAGTCTACTATCTGGGACACCTGAGTATAATTGGCATGTACAACACTCTTTTCCATTTGAATGTGTTACATACATGGGTAGTATCCCAGGTTATATGCAGTCACAATGGAATGTAGTGTATCATTACATTACTACTGTTGACAGTGCTTTCCCAAGTAAGAGTAGATTACAGATTGTAGTACTGGAACCAAACACCCCTGCATGCAAAGATGGACTCTGAGTCCTTACTGTTGTGTTTTTTGGTGTGTGAGCTGTATCTAATTAAATATTACCTACTGGATATTGATTTGATGTGGTTATTAACTGTAGACTACTGTGTGTATAGCACATGTCAGTGAGGTCTGCTGTCATGTAGTAATGGCATACATATCAGTGTCAGATGTCTATCTGTCAACACATTCATCCTAATGCATAGCCAGTTGGCTAGCTGATGTCTGCCTGTCCATCTTCTGTACAGATGTGCAGATGTCAGGTATCCATCTTGGCTACTTACAAGCAATCTATTCTTGACTGACACTGACATGTCTGCCCAGCTTTGTTATGAATGCTGTAGCTAGTAATCTACACCCTGTACACACCACGTGCCTGGGATACCTCAATTACACTACCACAGTAAACAGAACATGCTTGGGTACAGGTCTCCAAGACAGACACTGACCATGTTATGTAATACATGTTGCATACATGTCAACTGGAGCACCTCACTGGCCCTCTGCAAGAGGCAACCAGATGATTGGATGTTGCACGTAACTCTCAACCTGAGGATCACCCCTGTGTATCTATTGATAGATGGCCTGCTGTCACATGGCAGGTGGCATGATAGCACTGTACACACATCCCCAACACTTACGATCTCTCCATGGACACACAAAGGTATAGCCTGGTACACACCTATGAACACCTGTACTGATGGATCCCAGTACTGACAAATGTGTATGTAAGAATTACTGAGAATAACTGTGTCTGTGTGTTTTTAGATCTGTAGTTGAGAATGCCCTGAGTCCCTCCACACCCACCACACCCCTCATTGCCATAGTTAGATGTGGCTGCTACTGTACTGGACATTACATGTACTTTGTTACACTATTATCCCTAAGGGCTACCTGGGGCTTGCAGTACCAGCACAACAATGTTGTACAAATGGGTTGATAGGCATGGGATACCCTCTGAGTTATGGCAAGTGTGTATATGTGTGCATGTGTGTATATTTGTAGAATACAGCATTCTGAGGCCACATTCTCCTAATACAATATGCCTTGCCACACAGTGTTAGGGATAGTGATGTTGCTGACCATAGGAGAGCCATGACAATGCATCACCCTACTATCCCTGTGGCATGTGCATTAGATGCATATGCCTGTAGTAGCACTCTTGGGATAGACAAGAGGTTGCATTGCAGTCCTGGTGATTGTGTGATGGTGGGTATTTCAGAGTGTTATCATGGGTTTCAGTGCATACAATATCCACTGTGGGGTGTGGGTGCTGTGTATTACTGTCTTTACACCATGGTACCCCCAGTACATGTCCCGTGTTCCACTGTATGGAGACCACTGTCACCATCAACAATAGGGGTAACTGCTAGCACTATCTTGCCCAGTTATGCATGTGTTGTGTGCAACTTATATGTAATAGAATGGACAATATGACAAGGTAGTTAGCACTGATAAGCCCAGGTCTTTCAGATGTGTGCATGACTGTTATGTGTTTGTCAGTGTGTATATGACAGTATGTTACACTTTGTATTGCCCATAAGCAACCAGTACATCCCCCACTTCCATACTGTACAGGCCTGGGAATGTTCTTCACATAACATGTAAGCTGGAATACACCTCATCCTAAAAGCTGTGTGGTGTGTACAGTTAATGCCACACACATCAGTAGCACTACATATCTAGGTAGGGGTTCTAGTCCCAGTGTTGCCAAGTAAGAGTGTGTGTGTGTGTGTGTGTGTGTGTGTGTGTGTGTGTGTGTGTGTGTTTGTGTGTGTGTGTGTGTGTATGTGTGTGTGTGTATGTGAAGGATTCTACTTCTGTTTGCAGAATATACATGTCACAGGAGGTCATTTGTCCGAGAACTGCCTGGCAAATGCTACCATTTCACAGGTATCATCCTGTTGAAATACATTCCATCACAACTAATGGTAGATGTGTAAATGCCTTCATCCCCACTATATAAATGTACAGCGATACTGGGGTTGATATATATAGCTGTGTGTGGCTCATGTGGACCCAGCCACCATCATTGAAGTTACTGTTGAGTGTATCCCCCCGAATAGCTGGCCATAATTCTGTACAGTTCATGCTAACAGGTTAAGTAGTAGTCTATTACACTATCTGAGGTTCTACAGCACCTATCACCCTCCAAAGGGTAGGGCTATGGCATACACACCAGCACACCTATGTTTACCAAGATGAGGATTGCACTACATTGGGGAAGGGGACATATACCCTGCCAGTACCATCGTCAATGACATTAAACTCGCAGACTGCTTATTTCCCAATGTGTTGTTGTGCCTATTCTGCCTTGGTGGAATTACGTAGGCTAAAATGGGTTCCTTGCACAGGTACATACATTCCTGTGTACAGTATTCTCTGTGTATTGCCTCTGTGTGTGTTATACACAAACATGTGGTGTGTACCACCCAGTACACTCACCATTGTCCACTGTAGAAGGGCTGCTGACATCAGCCACCATGCACTCACCTGTATACACTACCCCCAGACATATCGGTCATGTGGCACATGCAGTGACTGTTATACAGACCTGTGACATGTGTTCACCTGTACCCAGGATATGGCACAGCCAAGGTGTCACCACAGTGCCATACTCCTTGTAGGATACAACAGCAGACCATCATCCTGCTTACACATGGACACCTACAACACAAACGGAATACATCATGGAGACCACAATCACTAAGTGTTAATAACAGCTATAATGCATCATGGCTGGATAGCTACACTTCCTGACATGTAAGCTTTAAACTTTACTGCTGACAACATGTTACACAGCATTACATTGGTACACCATAGTACAGTCACCCTGTGCATCAGAACCATATTAGCCTGTCCCTGCATTGATGTTATGGATGACAGGGATGTGGCACAGGTATCATCATATGCACAGGGTGTGTTGTTGGTTTGCCAGAGATCTAGGCTGAGCCATACATTTGACACCATGTGTGTCAGTGAGGGAGTTTAATTATTAATTTGGATGTGATGTTGTGGTGTGTGTAGGTATGGGGTTGCCCTTGCTGTGTTGGTATTGTGTGTATGAATGGGCACAGTTCTGCCATGGGGCTGCCCTATACCGGGGTTTTTTGTACAGCTCCAGACCGTACCTGGCAGGGTGTGCAGTTCACTGTCTGTGTCAATGGACATGAGAACTGTGCCTGCCAGGGATTCCACATGTGCCACCAGGTATAAGCCATGATATGGTACTCTCCTCTGATGACATATGTCCACTGGATCCGGTTCCCTCTTGGGACTGGCCAGAGCCATGTGCACATGGCCTGCTGTGGTGTGGTGTGGACAGAGCCCCCCTTGCAGTGCTGTGGCTGGTACTGCCACTACGGGAGCGGGTCTGTGTTCTGGCACATCCACATCGACCTCCAGCTGTTGGTGTTGCTGGCCTACATTCATGTGGCTGTCACCCCACTCCCACCATATGTTCAAGCATGGACATTCCACAGTCGAGAATTCCCACCATCTCACCCAACCGTCTATACATGACCTCTGAAAAATAACAGAGGGCACCTGCAAGATCACTGATGTTGTCAGTAACAGCTGAATAAGTATCGCTCTGCAACCTCAGAACCTATCTGATGTTCCGTTCTATACATGCTTGCACCTCTATGACAGCCTGAAATGTGTGTCTGGTGGTACCAGATGTGGCATGTCTGCCAGGGGATGATGACCAGCAGCCCTCCAATGAGCACTCCTGTACATCTGCCTATGTGGCACCCCACCATTCTGCTATGGCTGCTGTGTCCAGACATACGTGTCATAGATGCCACACTGTCTTGTCCCATACCACCAACTGCCAACTGTCCCTCAGCTATGGCCACTGGTGATGGGGTATATATAGGCATTGTGACTGTGGGCGGGGATGGGCTGGATAACAGTGGTATGTCAAATGATGGCACAACTTCAGCCCCTGACTACCCGCCTGTGCCTCAACACACCTATCATCATTTTAAGTGTCTGTATG
Organism: Protopterus annectens; assembly: GCF_019279795.1. Lineage (NCBI taxonomy): Eukaryota > Metazoa > Chordata > Ceratodontiformes > Protopteridae > Protopterus > Protopterus annectens. The sequence continues at coordinate 946,385,865 of NC_056739.1, read as the reverse complement.
GACACCAACATCAGATTGCCTGCAGGAGGGACCCTGACCCACCTCGCCACCTGTGAGGGGAAAACAAGAAACGCACTTTAAGACCTGTACGTCATTGCTTAACAGTACACACATAAACACACACACACACACACACACACACACACCCTGACATTCCACCATACTACTTACCTGTCCCTGAGTTTACAGAATGTCCCTAGTTTTTTCTCGGAATTTCCCCATCCTGCATCAGTCTTGAATAATTACAGTCAATAATACCAATCATTAACATATCATTCCTCTAATTGCTCAGAAAATTGATCACAAACTATGACCTGTTACTCCATTAACTCTAACTTGACTGGAGTCATTTTTTCAAAGACTCCCTGATGTCATCCAGTGTTCACCCTGGTTTTGTGTAGATGTCTTGAGCATGGTCTCCATATGCTATGGGCTACTACAGTCACTCAATAATGTCCTGCACAGGAGTGTCATACTTAACTATTGCTCAGTAGATGCAAGATCTGTTGCTCTATTAACTTTTTATGTGGACTTCAGTAATATTTGGAAACACTCTCTGGTATTGTCTAGTAATTCCCCAATGTAACCTTAGTGCTGCATATGTGGGTATTCTTTCATCTTTCTGCTGATTGCAATTAAAACAGCATCCCTGGTGTCTAGTTTTCCCTCCCAATGCATCTTTCATGCTGCAGACTTTATTATACTATCAGCTGTCCTGAGATTACATGTCAGAAAAGTATTACTGGTGTCTAATGTGTCTGTCCATGTCCATGTACGGCACAATTTCTAAGGGAGGTTGAGAGGTATAAACAACCCCACACTCAAGCATGTGCATACATGGACACACACACACACACACACACACAGACACACACACACACACACACACACACACACACACACACACACACACACACTTACAGGTGAGGTTGCACAAAGATATTACACACAGACCTCTCATTACCCATCTGTCAACATGCATGACATATGGCAACCAATAGCATGCAGTGCAGCTATAGTCAATCCCTGCTAGCAACATTATACATCTCTGTGATGCATGGGTTTTGTAAGTAGGTGATGCCCCTTCCCCTGGAACACACTGCAACCATGTACACAGTATTGCTGTGCACCTGTTCGGCACCCTGGCATGTACTGTGCATCATACCTCACAGGTGTACACACCATTGCTGAATGTGTATATGTGTGTCAGGTATGTTTGCTCTGCTAATCACAGCCCCTATGTGTTTGTCTGAGACATACCTGGGATGATATGTGGACAGATGCCATTTGTAAATGCCTGATGTCCGATTTACAGATCTCATCATCAGCGGTGCATCTCTGGCCAATAAAATACAATTACACTGACAACCCTTAAACCTTACCGTGGCTACAGGGAGTGTACACAACCTTACTGATATGGTGCCCTTTTTCCCAATATGCCATGGGGCCACATTACTGTATATGTTAACATTACACAAACTTGATATGTCACATATAACCTCTGCAATCAAATGCAGTATCAAACAAATGTGTTAGATGTGCAGATGTTGATTGAGATGCATACAATTTGTGGGTGCATATATGTGCACACCCTTATCTTGATGGTTTGTTGCACCTACTGTTATGTGTACTACAGCAGTCACTATTCCTGGAAGGGGTATACTAGCATGGGCCATCTGCATTTGCCAGTATTTGGTCACTCTGCCCTACAAATGTCACCCAACTCTGCATGATTGCTAGGTCAGCTCATGTGCACAGCCCTTGGTGGTCACACAGTGCTGTCACTATTGCTGTGGAGTCAGGGTTATGTCTGCCACAAATCATGACCTTGACTGTGTGCAGATACAGCCATTCTTAGCGAGCTTTGGATCTCTGCTACAGTGCACTGTTGTGTTTCTGGATGACACCCCCCACCCCCAGCCTTTTTGCAGATGTTTGACAACTATGGCCTACATATGTGTGTCATTTTGCAGTGTCCCAAACTCTGAACACCATGTGTACCGGCCGAGTCCCTGCTAATGAGTGGCAAACATACAGGTGTACACTGGCACCAGCAAGGTACAGATGGGGATGGTGGGCCTGAGGTGGTGTGAGCTGTTGGTTGTGCAGCACATGTATCTTAATTGATACTGTCTGTAGGTTTCCAACATGGTCTTGGTACACCAGTACACATTGCAATGGATGCCTTTGGGGGACATTTGCTACTATACATACACTACCTGATGAGAGGCCTGGCTAATGTTTCCTGTGGTTCAACTGTCCCATCTGATTACCCTAACCCATAGGCCACACTTATGCAGAATCCAGGTAACTGCTGACACAGTTACTACACAGCCAATACTTGCTAGACATTCCTGCAACTCCCTCAGTGTTGTGGAATGTTACTAGGCAGCCTGCATGACCATTTTTTTAATGTGTTGTCATCTGTCTTGGATGGCCATCTGTTTATTTTCCACATTCATCCTGTCCCATACATCTTCGCCACATACATGACTGTCTGCACTGTTTGCCATGGTATATGAAATGGTGAGCTAAGGCTACATGCCCAACTCCTGGGTGCTACCTGTTGGGTATGGGACCCATTCCATGGCTTGTAAGATGTGTGCAAGCCACGGCTGCCTCTGTTGCAGGTAGGTGTGCACATTTGATGGCCAAATGCCTTGGACAGCAGACCATTTTTTGCTGTGACATTGAGGAACTGTACTTGTTGGAAGGTCCATACTCATGAAGAATGCATGCTGTCAGTATCTCAAAAGCTGCTTCCATAATATGTTATTTGGAGTGTATGCACACACATATGCTTCCAGTGTTTGTGAAGGTATGTATTCCCCATATTTGCTGTCCTAACATAGGATTCCATATTACACAATTATTGCTCATGTTAGGACCACATTGCAGGTTGTAAGGGTTGTGAAATGCAGTATTGTGATCTGTAACAGTTGCCATTGTAATAGTGGTATATACACTGTTTTAGCACTGTATAAGGGTGATGTTTCAGACATGTCCCTACTGTAGGCCATTTGTCCCACCATTATGTTCATCTCTGTGCACACATCTTGCAATGACAGGTTGTTAGTTATATTGCAGGACTCTTACATACCCTTCAGATATGCCACAATGGTGACCACTGCGATGCAGTGCAGTTAACAGCAACAATACGTGAACATGTATAGCATGCATTATGGGTAGGTGTGTTAAATGTGTTCATGGAATATACCATGGCCATAACATGACCAATGTATTGGCAAACCTGAACAAACACCATACTCACCAGCTACAGGCTGCTGTCCCGGAGGTATACCAGAGGGACCTACATAATTGTGTAAGAGATGTGATGTCAGTAGCCACACCTGTGGCACTGGTACAGGGTGGGAGCAGCATTACAGTACATCAACAGTACAAACCCACAATACTGCAGATTATGCACATCTGTTTATTATAACAACACAGCAACAGACTATATATATTTCATGTCACATATGCATGATTAAACTCTACAGACACAGATGGATATGCAACAGTGGTCTACTGATGTGCCCTGTGGCCTTACCTGCATGATCCTCAGCCATTGTGTGGGTAGCACCCACCTCCACTATGCTCTCCACCTGGTCTTGTGTTTGCGGGTAGGCAGGTGCCCAGAGACTGGTGAAAAGCTCCTCAACATGTGTCGGGGGGGCTGGAAGGCATGATCCCCCTGTTGAAAGCTGGTC
>NC_056739.1:946352155-946372155 GCF_019279795.1 Protopterus annectens | reverse complement strand
GTTGAGTGTGCTATTTGGATTTTGTTGGGCATCGTTTCACTGTTTTCTATCTAAGTCTCCCTCAAGTGGTACAATATGACCTTGTGATTACAACAGTCGTATACAGACATTCCTACACATTTTATGTATGTAGCACAGTGTGGGTAATAGTGCTTAATACAATAGTACTATTAAGAGAATGCAACACTACATTACCATATGATACCAGAGTAAACACAAGCAGTCCAGGAGTTAGACCTTTATTGCCAGGCTGTTACTCTTTTATTTACATACAACCTATATGAGACTCTTCCTGCCATATTGTCTGGTTTATTCAGTACATCCCATACACAATACAGGTTTTATACTGGCAATTAACTTTCTACTACTTTTAGATTTATTTCTTATGACAGCATATGCAAGATTATTACTAACATGCCTCGCGACACAGCTTCTGCAGCCTACATGCATGGGCTTCCTGTTTCACAGCCTGCTCCACTGCAGCTGTCAAAGACATGAGGAATATTTAGCCATACCTATCCATAATGCACATGAGCTGGCAATTATTAAACAGGTAGTAGAATGAGTACTTACACACTGCTGGGACATCACCCTGCCTTGCTTCTTGGAGCCACTGATCCAAGAGCTCCCTCTTTCTCCATTTCAGGTCGGTATAGTGATACCTGACATGCTCACCAGTTTGAGGGATGCCAGTGGCACTGGTGAGGTCACAGGCGAGACGGTCCCAGGCTTCCACTTTATATTTGGAATCCTGGTACTGGCCCTGCAGCAGTCTCTCTTCATGGTCTTTTACCAGGAATCCTGCCATGACCTTGGACTTCTGGATGCCCCAGCACATCACTTGGAAGTGCGATCCTACTCCAACACCAGCCATTATGCTTACAGGACAAAGCTGCAACCAGTTATGAGATGTATTCCCACCTGTGTGGTTTAAATAGGGCCGATATCCCACACTTTCTCATGGTTAGATGGTTTTCATAATGCTAAGCTATGGGCAAACCTGCTTACCTAAGGTTGGCATTGCTTAAAGGGGCATACCAATGGCCAAATCGATTTAGCTAGGCTACACATTGCTTACACCTAGTAAGCAGAGGTGTAAAAGGCTTAACTTTGCTTATTTTTAAATTTGCACACTATTTGCTGTTTGGCATTGATTTATCATTCATTACATGTTATATATTTGTTTAGTATCTGTGATTCATGTGTACATACACTGTATGGGGTACATGTGTTTCTTGGGGGATTTCACCACTTTATTACAATGACACCTCACATCTGGACTTAATGCAGTACTCCAGTTCACATATATATGTTATTTAGTAGGTTATACAACATAAAACTATTTATATATTCCTTTCACATGTAAATTGTGATTTTGCTATAGTGAGGATCTGTTTGGGTATACCTCAATCTAATGTACAGCTGTGATGGCTTACTGGTTAACTGCTGTGACTATAATGTGTAGGGTCCTGGGTTCAAGGCCTGCAAGGGCTGTTTATTTTGTTGCATGCCAGAACAGGGACTGTTGGATACAGAGTGATTAAGGCTCTTTTAAACAGTTGTAAGCAGGGGTTTGCCTGATGGTAAGCAATGCTAACTTCCAGTTAAATATGCTTACAGAAAGATAGCTTCAAGATTGCTTAACCTGTGTGCACATTGCTGACCCCAGCGCAAACAGGATTAAACCTGCTTACTACTTCTTAAAAGTGCTTACTCCTGCTTAACCCACACTAATTTAGAAAGAAATGAAACATGGATCTTGGGAAAGTGGTAGATTTGGACACTTTATACATATTTTACACTATTTGCTGTATGGCATGGATTTATCATTCATTGCACATTATAACTTTGTTCAATATCCCTGATTCATGTGTACATATACTGTATGGGGCACTTGTATTTATCTGTGGATTTTACCACATTATTACAATTACACCTCACATCTGCACTTAATGCAGTACTCCAGTTCACAAATATATGTCATTTAGTAGGTTATACAGCAAAAAAAAAATTCATAAATTGCTTTCACATGGAAAATTGAATTTACTACAGTGAGGATTGAACTGGGAATGACTGCTTGTAAAGCAAATGCTCTGACCACTACACTATTGCAGCATTGCTTTAGTTAATATGTATCTTGCTATTTATCTTCTTGTGCTATTTAAGCTACAGTGTGCATAGCTAAAAATGGACAAACCCACGCAGCTACAGTTAAATTTAATCTGTTTGGTAAAAAAAATTCTAGTGCTATTTTCTCTAGGGAGGGACAGGTTTCACCTATTGCTGTGGATTTCTGCATGCATCTGCACATTTGGCAGACATCCTAGCAACCCCTCATACCTCTCAGCCTCTTCATGCAAAATATCTGGACAAAGCTTGATAAAATGAGGTACAACTAGGGACATATTTTAAATATTTCTCTAATAAACTTAAGCAAGTTGCTAGAGTAACAGGATTTGTTTTAATATAACTTTTCTGCAGGATTTGGAGTCTGAACCTCAAATGTATGCCATCATTTAATTGCATCAATCCTGAGATCATCCCTGTGATTTGCCAGGACAAAAGAGGTACAGACCAAAAGTATGAGCGAAAAATGTGGACATTCTGCGAAGATCTGTACAGTTGAGAGGTATGCAACCCCCTATGAGCATTCTCACTCATTGTAATTGCCGAATGACAATTCTTGAGTGCAAGGGCATGTATATTGTCATAGCTCTGCTCTCAGTCACACACCCTACACTCGTCCATGCTCCATGTCCATTTAAGAGCAGAGGCAGCGAGCCTTCATAACTATGCATGGCGCACTGCTGTGCTGCTCTTAAACAGTCGTTTCCATGCAGAAATAAGCTATTCCTGCATGGAACCTTACTGAATCCTGGAGTAAATATATTTTGTTCAAATAAGAAAGAAGCCTTATGGCTGTTGTGTGTAAATGTGTGGGGTGGCAGTTATGTGGAATTAATAAATTGTGGTTTGTGCTCATCCTATGTGAGTATGGAAAATAGAAGAGTTTATATTGCCTGCTGCTGCTGTGTATAACTTAGATCCAATGAAGCTCTGACAAGAACAAAAACACTCATCTATTCCCTAGGATTCAGCAAGCTCTGCATGGTGTGCAGGAATAGTGCAAGAGCTGGTGCACTCAATATGGCTGCCGAGTGATCCATGATAGAGCTCCCAGCGTTTGCATGAGCAAACCTACACTAACCTAGCATGGACACAGCTTCTGTATGCTAATTACCCCATCTGCTGGTGAAAACCATGCAAATTAGATGAATTAGTGATCCAGGAAGCAGGCAGGCATGTGTGCAGGAATAGTCTAGACTGCATAAATGTGTTCAGCTGGTAGCTGAATACATTTCAGCAAACTAAAAAACAGAGGCATGACAGCTTGTACAAAAGCATGTATTTTAAGGATTAGGCATGCCAATGGCCAAATATATGGCCATTGGCATGAAAAATAGAAGAAATATTATAAAATTATAACTTTTATTTTTTTGTCCGATTCCAGCCATTTAAGCATAGGGCAGCGGTGCACCAGTGGGATTGGGCCGAAAATACCAAAAAAAAAGGTGAAATAAGCCTTTATCACACAATTCATGATTTTGCCATTATAGACAATGGCATGTATACGTAAGCAATACTAGGGAATAGTGGTTGCTAAGGGGGAAGGCTCAGTGTGAGTGTAGTTGCTAGGACTTAGCAGTCAGTCCTATGCAAATGAGGGGAGTTATACTAAATCACAGGTCGGAGGGGGAAAATTCTAAGTGTCAAATTGCACCTAACCATGTAGGTGCTCTAACACCATTGTGTAGACAGGAGGAACAAGGACCAAGAAAATGGGGATGTCATGCTTACTGGAAGCACATTGGAGCCCTGTTGCCTGGTGTCTGCTTAGTTAAGCACAGCTAGGAGAGTGGGTATGTCTGAGGCTGTGTACTCATACTCCATGAACTGAAGATAGTGTGCACGTGCAGGGGAGGGACAAATCTTGCTGTTTACACTACCAATAGGCTGGAAGAGGAAGGGTAGAAGGAAAAGGCAAAGAAAGTATCAGAACAAGGGGAATGCTGTACAAACCAACAATATGGGAGTCTGCAACCCACAACTGGCCAATGAAAACACTCAAATACTACAGCTGACAGGTGGCTGCAGAGCTGAAGATGGGAGGACATGTAAAATAGAATTAAAGAGAAACAGCACAAAATAAAGGTGAACTGATGTAGATATCAGTACTATGGGAGTCTTGCAACTCAGAATGGGCCCTGCAAATATAATACAACTGGCAGGTAGCTGCAGAGCTCTAAATATGAGGAGATGCAAGTAAAAATGAATTACAAAAAGGGCAACAGCAGAATAAAGGCAACCATCCACAAATCACCAGTAATGTGTTTAACACTCACAGTTGCTAAATCCAAGCCATGAGCAAGTAAGCAGGCATCTGGAATGAATCAGAAACAGTGAATCTGACAGGCAGCAGTAGCATCACACCACTATAAAGTATGGAAACACCCCTCAGTCTGCATTTCCTCACAAACTCTGCACCTTCAGAGTAAACCTGGGAATTTAAACTGACAAAATGCTAGGGGCTGCCATTGCTTGGATACATCACCATATGCTGGAGACTGATGGTGGTGAGGAGGATGATGCTGCCAACCACTGCAGACCCAGGAGGAGGAGAAGAGTGTCCAGACCCAGGGTCACCTATCAGGGGCTATATGACCTAGAGACTGTAGAACTTTACAGGGTGGACAGGGACATACGTCAGCAAATTTTGGAGCTGTGCCAGCATCTCCTCACATCCAGAACAAACAGAGGAGAGCTCATCCCAGTGGACACTAAGGTATGTGTAGCCTTAAGAATACTAGCTTCAGGTACTGTCCAAACACCTACTGGGGATATCACGGGGGTGTCACAGGCATCTGCATCCAGAATACTCCATCCGTTACCGGATGCCATGCTACCACATGTTCATTAACACATCCACTTCCCTAACACCTGCGAGGAATTTACCAGCAATATGTGTCTCCTCCACCATGTAGCTGAATACCCACAGGTACTGGGTGCCTTAGACCACACGCACATCCACATCAAAGCACCACTTGGTGAGCATGGTAGGGTCTACATCAACCACAAGTTCTTGCCTTCCATCAACTGCCAGGTCTTGTGCAATGACTAGGGCATTATCATGCAAGTATGTGCTGGCAACCCTGGAAGTTATCATGACTTCCACATGTGGAATTCCACACATCTGTATCAGGAGTTTGCCAGGGGGGATATCCCAATTGGCCATCTAGTGGGGGATGCTGGCTACGCACTGGAGCTGTGGCTGATGATGCCCATAAGAAATGCACACACCCCCGAACAAGAATGCCATAATGAAGGACATGCACAAACCAGGAACATTATAGAGTGTGTATTTGGGATGCACAAGTCACAATTCCACTGCCTTGACAAATCCAGTGGAGCCTTGCAGTACTCTCCAGCTATATATGGACATATGTTCACAGTATGTGCCATGCTACACAGTATGATCCTGTGGAAACAGCCACAGCAGGAACAACACGGGGAGGGGACACATAGCCCACCACCATTGCCAAGGTAATCACAGGCACAGAGGGACTTGGAGGAGGAACTTCCTGAGCCTGTCCCTAGAGGCAGACAGAGGTATGCCCAGTATGCCTATGCATTGTCAAAGAGGCAATGCATAGCACATACACTGACACTGTAGGGACCCAGGGACTGATACCTCTCTCTGACTTGCATATACAGTAGAAGGGATGCCAAACATGACACTACCTGTACTTTACCATGTATAGGGAGTGTACTGCATGCATCCTACATAGTCAGCCCTCCAGCACCATCCTCAATACCACCCCAGGCACAAGGTATGTTACCTTTACTATCAATTACTGAATGGAGTGGTGTATTCTGATAGTTATATCTATGCTATGGATGCAAGCATGCAAGGGAATAAGTCAGCCAAATGGGATAGCAACAGATAGCTGACAGCTATATGGGCAGCATGAAATCCATAACCAATACTGGTGTCCCCATACTAGGCAGTGGTACTCAGGATGACAACCCCCACTGCAGTACATGTGGTGGCTCGACTAACTGTGGGTGTTCACAGGTCACACACATGGATGTCAATGAGTGTTCCCATTCCCACTCCCCAGCCTCACCCAGCAGGACTGGTGTAGATGACCGGAAATAAAGGTTGGGCAAAACTCCACAAATGCTGGCAATGGTGAACAATACAGACCTACACAGTCATACCACAACAGGTCTGGCAGTTGCAGTATAGTTCTGAAGAGTAAGATGTCTAAAACTGAAATGTATGCCATTACAATCTAACTTATGCCTGCAATCAGCAAGATAGGGCACAATAGAATAGTATACAATACTATGCAATACTACCACTATATCCTTCCCTTCTATTCTTTCTCCCTCAATTTCCTCTCCTCCCCTGTCTATCATAATAAACTTCTACCTCTCTGTCTCACTGAGTAACTACTTCATCTCCATGCTATTCTTTTGTATATATACTGTATATAACCAATTAGGAATTATGCAGGCATTATTCCTTTTATGACATTGTACCCTAATGTATTTTGCAGGTGATTGTAAATGTTATCTTGTTAATTGTTTGTTTAGTTGCAAAAGATATTTTCTTAACTGTCTGTAAAATTTAAAACTCACCGAGAAGCCTTTCTCCCCGGTTCTCCGCTGAAGATGAGCCAAACGCTCAGTTGGACTAACCCGGCTAACAAATATAAAATAAATAAAAATAAATAATAAATAAATGGAAGCAAGCAGAGTTATAACTGAAATGCCAGTGCAGTCAGTGCAAATGTGGAAAGTTGTCAGATGTGCCCCCCCAACCCCATGAATAAATGGCAGTAACATGTAAATGTGTAGAGTAACATCAGTGGAGCACAGATTGCCTAAGCTGTCCCAATCAACATGATAATTGGTGTATATCTACTATATGCAGGTGTCAGTGTGCCAACCTTTTGTGAGTGTTTAATATTGTCTGGAAGTGGATAGCATGTAGGCCTGGATGTTGTGTCTCAGTGACCTAGGTACAGTACTGTGTTTGACAGGGCCATGTTCCAACAGCTGCAGTTCCAACCAATCTGTTTCTCAGCTACACCTATGTTACTAGTTGTACACACTCACTGTCCAGATATCAATATGTGTTACTGTCAGAAAGCTGGATAGGCTATGAACAAGGGTCCATACATGGAAATAGTACACAGGTGGAAGAACTCTACCCAGTGCCTAGAAAGTAACTATGAACTGCACACCTTTGGAATTTAATATAGAGGTCAGCATCACATTAGTTGTCTGTCTAATATGGAATACTGGTTGTCTGCCCAATCACTGGCAGCCCACATAAACCACACTTATAAAGAAATGACACACTGCTGATGTCCACATACAAGGCAGGAGAAGGAGAAGGTCCCAGTCATATCTGTGAGTCAGGTGCCATAAGCTTCCATATCACACATGCACTCAGTCCACCACCCCCCCACAACAGCCACAGGTATTTCATCAGTCATATCCTTGGTGTTGGGAATGATGTCAGAATCAGAACATGTCACTTATGGAATACACACAGGATGCAGCATGCTGACATGGCATCCCATGCAGGTGTGCCCCTACCCATAGGCAGCACCCTGCACACATCCAGACTGATGCATCACTATGAACTAGAAGAATTGTCAGGAACACCTCACCCACTTGCCCATGTCACCCCAGGAAAGTCCACTGGCTTGCAGTCTGGTAGCGTATGAGTGACAAAATGCAGTGGCATGCATCACTCTCATGTGGCCTACAGACCTCTGGCAAATGGCCATGGCTCACCCACAGTGCCATCATATGCTTCACCCATAGTGCCATCATACAGAATGTAATAGGGTCCTAACTAATAACATAACACATTATAACATAAAATTATAAAATAACATAAAGTATTATAAAATAACATAACACATCGATATTCATCAAAGATACCCACACCTCCAGGTTGGTGGCAAAGCACGAAGCATCATAGACTATCCATGTGCAACTAACAGTGGGTAAAACTGCCTTCCAGTTTATAGCCTGCTACAGACCACCCTCCCAATCCCAGGAACCCCACTCGGCCTTCCTGAGAACACTGGAAAATATGACGGTCTCTCCAAACACCATTATATTGGGTGACTTCAACTACCCAAACATAGACTGGGAGCATTACTCTAGCTCCAACACCCTAGCCCAAAGGTTCCTAGAATTTATAAACTCAAATGCTATGGAACAACTTGCTACCACTCCCACAAAAGGGGAAAACATACTGGACCTGATCATCACCAACATGGGGACTCTATGCTCCAGAACAGAAGTGTATCCCTCACTGGTAAGATCAGACCATAAACTAATCTCACTGGATATTCACATCCCGACCCCACCCCCTGCCCAGAAAACCACAGTGAAAAACTTCTCTAAAGCAAATTTCACACTCCTCAAAACCGAGGTGCAATCCTTCAAAGCCCCTGGGCCTGTGGAAAATACGGCCCAGACCACAGAATCCTTTATAAACGCATTCTATGAACACCTTCAGGAATGCATGGATCATTCAATCCCAAATAAAACCAAGACCCAATCCTCCAAAGGCAGACGTCCTGTCTGGTGGACCCCATCCATAAACAAATGATACAATAAAAGGAGGAAGCTACTAAATGATAGAGCAAAATCCCAAAAAGGGAAGGCATCACTGATCAGTATTAGCAAAAAACTACGGGCACTCATAAAATTGTCTAAGACCAGCTTTGAGAGACAAATTGCACAGGACACTAAGGATAATCACAAGACTTTCTTTAGTTATGTTAGGAACCTAGGTGGTAATTCCCAGATATGCTCAGAATTAGTCCAAAATGACAAAAAATACACCAAACCCACAGACATTGCCAACATCCTAGCTGACAGGTTCAGGGCAAACTCCCCCCCCCCTCCCCACCAAAAGGGCAAATATCTATCCCAGCAGAGTGCTGCCCCCCTGACATCTCAGATGCTCAGGTAAGAGCCGCCTCTCCAAAGCAAAAAGCACAGCATCAATGGGACCAGACAGTGTCCCGGGCTGCGTCCTACATGAACTCCAAGAAGAGCTAAACCCAAACATAAAACTACTGTTCAATCTCAGCCTTACTACAGGATATGTGCCCAAACAGTGGCGTACAGCAACAGTGGTCCCTCTCCATAAAGGTGGTGCCTCAACGGATCCTGGAAACTATCGCCCCATAAGCCTGACTAGCTTGGTCTGCAAAGCTATGGAAACGATCATCATGGACCTCATAAATAAAGATATTGGGGACATACAGACACTGGATCCTACCCAGTTCGGCTTTGTTAAGGGCAGATCCTGCCTCTTAAACCTGGTTGATTTCTTTGAAACAGTCACCAAGGCCATTGACGAGGGGATGGTCATCCACACAGCCTACCTGGACCTCGCAAAAGCTTTCGATACAATACCCCACTCGGGCATTATAGATAAGCTCACCAGCTTAAATATAAACCCCTATGTCACTAGATGGATTGCAAACTGGCTCAAGGACAGAACCCACATGGTTAGAATTGCTGGAGCCATGTCAGACTCCAAACCAGTTACAAGTGGCGTCCCACAAGGCTCAGTCCTGGGACCTCTCTTGTTCGGTATATATTTCTCGGAGGTACAGGCCAACACGGAAGGACTGTGGCAGATGACTGCAAACTGGGCGCCATAATCGACTCTCCAGCCGACACAAGCATCCTCCAAAAGGGCCTCATCGAAACAGACAACTGGTGCCAGAACCATGTCCTCAAGCTAAATGCCAAAAAGTGTATAGTCATCCCCTTTGGCAAAAACAAAGTGCCCACAAATTACCACATAGGTGGCAATCCATTAAGTACAGAAGAAGTAATTAGGGACCTGGGGACCCAAGTTGATAGCAATCTCTCATTTGACAACCACGTGGCCAAAGTGGTTAGAAAAACATTTTATATAGCCCACCTAATCATGAAAGGATTCACATCTAGATCAGGGGAGGTCATCGTGCCACTTTACTCAGCCCTCATCAGGCCCATAATTGAGTACAATGCCCCTTTTGGGATGTACCTTACCAGACACCTGCAGCAACTGGAAAGACCCCAAAAGTACCTCACCAAGAGGATCAAAGGGCTCAAACAGATGCCATATGCTGCCCGGTTAAAGAAACTCCAGCTCTACTCAGTGGCATACCGCCTGTTCAGAGGCGATCTGTGCCAGACATATAAAGCCATGTCCAACCCGAAATTAATGGACATGCTGCACCTCAGAAAATCCAAATCCCATCAAGCTACACGCTCGAGAGACTTGAATCTCAGCACTGAAATAAATAGGACATGCTGGAGGGACAGATTCATAACCCAGAGGCTCCTTTCACTCTGGAATAAAATCCCTGTCCAGGTTAGGCAGAGTCCCTCATTGACTCTCTTCAAGAGGAATCTTGATGAGTGGATGGGAGATCGTAGGTTTACCCCAGGTATCACTTCTGTGTCACTGTTAGACAGAGGCACAGTATACTAACCTCGAAAAAGGGCATAGAAAAATAAATTTAAAATGGGTGGCGAAAGCCAAACACATTCTGGCTAGGCTTATAAATGCCCTAGGGCAGATAGCCTAGTATGAACCTATGAATCTATGTACTTATTAAGCAGAAAACAAATGCAAGACCATGCTGACAAATTCCAGTAGCATGCCTCTCCATGTCCTAGTGCATGAGTTGTGGACCAAGACATAAATACTGCTTTGATAAAGGTCAAACTATAGAAATACATCTGGGATATTTCTACCATACTGTTGGGAAAAGGAAAGAATTGCAGGGGAGGCATAAATGCATGGATATCATGGAGTGTGTGAAGTCTGAAGTTCAAATGTCATACTTCCCCCTGACTGCAAACCCATGAATGCATAATCACAAACCTGGGAGTAGACCACAATGTGAAGGGAAATCACCAGATATATAAGTCCTGCATTTGAATAACCTGACCAAATTTGTACAGCTGAGAGGTATGCCCACAGCAGGATATTGCCATTCATTTAAGTTGAGAAATGTACAAGAAGGGGATCCCCTGCCAGCTTAGCACCAAGGTCCTGGACCATTTGCACAGACCCATCACTCAATTGTCTGTAGCCACTCCTCCACAATGGCAGGATTGTGCCACAATGTCTAGTCTTCACCTCACAATATTGGTCTCTGCTACATTGCTCTTGTATTTCCCTGGTAAACAACTGTGAGCAAACAATGATATATGTCAGTAGTTGATGACACAATACATTACACTATAAAACAGTACATATGTCCAAAAGTCTATGCTAAAACAGAACATGTTAAACAAGCAACACAGACAGCAATAGGAAATGTAGTTACACACAGGATCCCCCCATGTTTGGACCAGTTGTGTCTTCATATTGGCAACCTACCTACAGATATCCTGAAAAAATAGCTTGCTAGGTGTTGCTGAGACACACAAAACCATGGACTGGAGTACAAATCTCCTTGGAATGGATTCCCACAAGCAATATAGAAGGTCATACTGGGCATGCTCCCACACTTAAAGAATGGATCCCTACATGCAATACAGAAGCTCATACTGGGCATGCCCAACATTTACAGAAATAATACCCAAGTCTGACACCACAGTGGACTACAGATATCTGTTATCTTCAGATGTCTGTGCACACACACCAAAATGTAAACTGATTGGTCTTCACACACACACACACACACACACACACACACACACACACACACTGGACAGAAAAACCCACAGCCAGTTGTAGGTAGGAGATATGTGGTAAGTCCCCATCTGTTTTGTGTAATACGCACACATATCTAAGGCTAACATACTGCAATAATTCAAACATACACACACATACACATGGGGAAGAGGGACACAGACAGTGAGAGAGACAGTACTATTATGAAGCCTTTCCCACTCAGTACACATCCCATAGTTCCACTCTACACTATCTGCTGATGTATGTCACCTTAAATGTACCTTTGGACAAGCCTCAATTCTATAAGTATTCTATAATTCTGAAAGTATTTCCAAAGGCCCAATAGAACCTGAATAAACACTAGTTTTGTTTTGTGTTGTGGTTACCAGTAAACTAGTTAGGTAGGAGTTTGAAGCTTGGTCCTGGCAGGTGTGTGTGTGGTTGTGTCATTAACATTGTGATCCATATCCATTGGGGGGTGGGTTTTGCAACACTTTTGTGTGGTCCACCCAGCAAACTACCAAATGTACATTGTACAGGACCCACTTTTGTGGTAGCTGTGGACACTCTTCAGTCCTATAATCTGTTTGTCATGTGATATTACTATAGAACAATATGAAGTCCAAAACAGTATATGTGGCCCATGTAGTTCTGCGATACAACTCCACACACAAGACTCATAGGCAAACACACTAATCTATTCATTAATGCATATGTCACTAAGTGGTCTGCAAATGGGCTCACAGATGGTTCTCACAGTGTGAAAGCAGAAGACTACATGTCAGACTGCAAAACAGTCATGAGTGGTGTCAGACTGCCAGTCATGCGTGGAGTACCACAGGTTCTTGTCCTGTGTCCAGTCTTGTGTGTTGTGTGTGGCTCTGATATCCAGCCCAACAGGAATGAACTGTGGTTAACTATGCTTGCAGACAATTGCTAATTGAGGGGTCTATTTACATCCCCACATTATGTTAACACTTTGCATGTTGCCACTGACACCTCCACCTGTTGTCAGAACACTGGCCTTAGTCTCAATGTCAAAAAATGTGTCCCAATCCCATGTTGAATCAATGTGTTGTCCACAAATGTCCACATTGGTGGTAGTCCAATGGAGACAGATGTCCTTATAGGAGGTCTGTGAACACAGCTTGACAGCAACCTCTCTTCTGTCCACCACATTGCCACTGTGGACAGAAAGTCCTTCCATGTGGCACATTGCATAACTGTGGGTGTGTCATCCAGGAATGAAGAGGTCAATGTCTCCCTCTACTCCCCGATCATTAGGCCAATCAGCTGGTCTATTGACCCATTTGCCATGTAACTCAGTTGATACCTTCAACAACTGGGTAGGCTGCAAGTGTACCTGACATGTATGACCCTAGGTATGAAACAACTGTCTGATATGGAAAGAGCCCCAAACCTCTGGGTGTTCCCGATCACATCTTGGCTACTTACAGGCAATCCCTGCTTGACTGACAATGCCATGTCTGCCCAGCTGTGTTACAAATTCCACAGCTAGGAAGCCACAATCTACATGCACCACATGCCATGGATACCTCAACCACATTACCACATTCAACAGAACATGCTTGAGGACAGGTCCATAACCCAGACAATGGCCACTTTATGCGATATATGTTGCATACATGTCAATAAATGCACATCACTGGCCCTCTTCAGAAGAAATCCAGATGAGTGTATGGTGAATATAACTGTCACCCTGGGAATCACTCAAGTGGTAGTAGTCGATAGATGGCATGCTGACAAATGTCAGGTGCCATGATGCCAGTGTACTCACATGCCCTACTCTTCTCATATCTTCATGGACATTAGCCTGATACACACCCAGGCACACCTGCACCAATGGACCTTAGTATTGACAAATGTGTCTATGTGCATTACTAAGCATAACAGTGTTAGTGAGTTTTGTAAACTTGTAGTTGAAAATACTTTGAGGACCTTCTCACCCACTACACACCCCAGTGCTATACTTACAAAAGGGCTGCTGCTGTACTGCACTGTAAAGGTACCTTGTGACACTCTTCACCCTATGGTCTACCTTGAGTTTGCAGTACCAGCATAACACTGTTCTGCCAATGACTAGCTGGGTGTGGTTGACCCTCTGAGTCCTGGCATATCTGAGTATGTGTGTATGTGTTTGCAAGTGTGTGTGAGTGTGCATATTTGTAGGAGACAGCATTTGGAGGCCCCATTCACCAAATACACTGCAGAGTTGCACAGTACCAAACATTACAAGGGATGGTGATATTGCTCACCTTAGGAGAGCCATGGGACAATCTTCACCCTACTAGCTCCGTGGCACATGCAATTAATGCATATCAGTGTAATAGCAATAATTACATAGGCAAGCAAAGGTTTACATTTCATTCCTGGTAAATGTGTGATTGTGGGTTTGTCACAGTATTAACTTGGGTATGAGTGAGTACTATATGCAATGTGGGTGTGATGCTGGGTGTAATATTTTTACACCATGGTTCCCCCAGTACATGTCCCAAGGCCCACTGTATGAGGACCGCTGTCACTATCAACCATACAGGTAACTGATGATACTCTTCAGCCCAAGAAAGCATGTGCTGTGTGTCAAAACTCTGTAACAGTATGGACTGAATGACAAGATAGGCAGGGCTGCTAACCACAAGTGTGGCAAATGTGTGTATGGCTACATCTGTGTTGGTCATTGTGTATATTGATGTAGCTGATAGTATTTCCTGGCCATTCTCATCCAGGACATCTCCCATTGCCATACTCTGCAAGGCCAGTGGATGTTGTTCACCTTAGAGGGACTGTGTAGCACAATTCACCCTACTTTCTCAGTGGAGTGTGCAATAAATGCAGAGCCCTTGTATAGCAAGACTTAGGTAAGTAGTGTTTCTAATCTCAGTTGTGCCAAGTGTGTATGTTTGTGTTTGTGAGATCAGTACTCTCTGTGTGATTGAGTGACAAATGTGGCCATGGTTTACAGTTTTATACCATTGTACTCCCAGCACATGTGCTGTCCTACATCCACGTGGCTGATGCCTAACTCCTGCCACATGCTGTGGCACAGACATCCCACAGTTGCCGATTGCCACCATCTCACCCAACCGTCTATCTCTAACCTCAGCATAATAACGGTGGACATCTCCAAGATCAAGGATGTTGCCACACATAGCATGAAGAGTTGAATTTGTGACCCTGAGAATATGTCCAGTGCTAGATTTGACATATGCCTATTCCTCCATGACAGTCCAAAACATGTGCCTGGTGACACCTGCTGTGGCACTTGTGACAGGGCCATGATGGACAGCAGTCCATCTATGAGCACACCTGTCCATCCACATGTGGAATCTGCCAGTTCTCTGGCTAGGGAAGGTGTATACATACTATATAGTTCTCATATATTTACATGACAAACATGTGTATCATACTCATAGTCACATGTAGCATATGGATATGTACATACTACATTCACTTATATGCTGACTTCTTTCACATACCTTTTTATTATTTCACACTGCACTGGGTTGTATCAGCAAGTTGCTCTACGTCTTTCTGCTTCCCAACGTGGAGTACTGGTAGACATATGTTTGGAATAGGTATCTGCATGCCCTTTGTAGGTAATGCTCTTGACCAGGTGATGGCCTGTGCACCAATTGGTGTTCCCCACTTGCTAATTGCATGCAGAGCAGCTGGGTGG
Source organism: Protopterus annectens (assembly GCF_019279795.1). NCBI lineage: Eukaryota > Metazoa > Chordata > Ceratodontiformes > Protopteridae > Protopterus > Protopterus annectens. Next base: position 946,356,679 of record NC_056739.1, on the reverse strand, counting down.
TTCTTCCAATAGCCAATGTTATGGCAACACACTCCTATAATTGAGTACTTAATGTGGGCATTGTGCCTTTGCCTTGGCTGTGAGGAACACATCCTGGAGGTCTATGGCTACTGAGTGTTACACACAGCAAGTGGGAATAACTCTTACAACAAGACTTGTGGGGACAGGCCAACTAAATGGTGGAGAAGGTTACAGACTTAGGGACCAAATGTGAGTATTGCTGTTATATGGTGTGAATACTGCTAGTTTTACAGGCATTGTGTGTACATGCTTCTTCTTCATGGATGTCAGTCTAAGTTATGTGTCTGCATAGCTCTGAACTGTAGGCCTATCCACATAATAGCCAGAGGTTTGCCTGTTACATTCTGTGTGTTACTCAGAGAGGTATTGTCTTTGACAAATCAGTGGCATACTCCGGTCATTGCTGCCACTAAATGTCAACATGCATATGTGTTTCTGACTTCATATTGCTCAGAATAGAGATGTTGTAACCAACCCTGTAACACCAGCAACTTTCTCAGTGTATAACAGCAATATATCAAAGATGGCCCTGTGTTTGGTCCTCTGACCTCCACTTATATGACAGGCTTTGTCCAGTTGTCATGCAGTAGAAGGTTGATATATATGGTCTACCAGTATGTAGTGCTAACTTTCCTGCTATCCTCCCAGTGATGTTGTGGAATAAGACACATTAAGGGAGGTAGGGGCCATACATATGAGTGCAAAGGCTGGACAGCATGTAGAACCCTGTACAGTCAAGAGGTGGGGCTGTGGAATGGTAGGACATGGCTTAGAATCAGTTTGTTAGAACATGTAATACATATTAGTCATTACATGGACAGACATTCTATAGCTGTTACTTGTCATACATTTCACTATGGGGACTGTAATGGGTTACAATGTACTTTTTTGGAAAAGGTCTGTTTCCCAGTTTCATCAAACATGTAGAACCATTGTTATGTGAAGAATCAATTTACATTGTATAATTTGATACTGTATCCCCTAGAGGGTTAACTGAGGAGTGTAAGTGGAGGCTGTTTAATAACATACATAATTAAGTGTCAATTGCTTCCTGTATTTCAAGCAATTATGTTTGGTAATGTTGTAATACTTGACAGCAAATCACATTAAAATATTTCTGCATATTGATAGCTGGTTGTCTGTTGTTTTACTATCCTCAGTTGTTCTAGTTATATTGCTAAGAGGTCAGTGTATGTCTGGCTATTGTATTTGGTGTATCCTGATTTTGTAGCAGTGTACTGTGTACTTATTAGTTGTACTATGTAGGGGGTGGCAGCCGATGTCAGTGGCATGGGTCCCTTTGTATCATTACCAATGTGTTTGTATCTCCATAGACTGGTCCTCCCACTTCATCTGGCATGGTCCAGAATTTTACTAAGGTGCTCTTGGCTCTGACTGTGCTGCAAGCTTTTGACAACTAAATCAGTACTGATTCCACAGTCTTCCTTCCCTATGATAAATCAACTGCACTGCATGCTAAGGTTGAGATCATCATAAAATAGTACAGTTCAGATGGCTTAGTGGTTATATGCTTTGACTATTGTGTACAGGTTCAAGGGTTGTATATTTTGTTGCAGGCCAGGTGTATATTATTTCCTGTACATAGCATGCATATATGTGCTGTCATTACAGTAGCAAGGGGTGTGAACATACTGTATGGGACACGTGTATACATTGGTAGTTGGAGATGTGATATGCACTCACACATCCATTGTACACCAGCTACACTACACGGAGACACATATAATATACCAGACATTTGGCTATTAAAATAATGCTAATTAGTTACCTTTCCTGTAACTAGTCTAGTCCAGATACAGAATTGCTGTATCCAGGACTGTATGCTAGCTTCTGCATGTTGCCCAAATCTGCTCTTCAATATGTCACATAGATATAATTCTCTCCTCTCCTCTCCTGCACTTTCAATAGCGTATTACTTTAGCACTTTACCAGATGTCTTGTAGCACGTATTTTACCACACAAACATGGCAACAGCACTAAGTGTTCTATGAGGAAACAGCTCCAGTAATTATTATTAATGGCCACTCCTCCAGGCATGTCTACAGGTCAGTTTCCTGTGATTTCACTCATTAATTTGCTGAACTTGGCCATCCTGAGGCAATGTCACAACTGCCTCATGTACACTGACAACCCTCACCTCTTACCTCTCTACACTCAGACTTGCAAGGTATGCACCTATACATCCAAATTGGAAGCCACACATTTCCAGCGAAGACCAGAATATTTGGTCAAGAGAAGACAGTCAACACTTGCACCACAATACATGGAACACATAACCCTCCAGAACACAATCCAGCATTGCCTTCCTATAAAAACACAAACCACACACCCACCTTTGTGGAGGCTCTCAATGAAAACCTGCACAAACAGCAGAGACCTCCAAGGTGGACATTTACTCCACCACCACCACACAAGACTAATCACAAGACACATATGTCTCCTAAACGGTGTGCCAGTCAACCAAAGCACCTAAGGCAAAACAGCATGGCCAAAGCAACAGGCATAGTTGACTTGATAGTGAGCAACAGTGACGTCATACTCACTAGGTTGAAAAAGGATAATGTGACAGTCAGCTGGCTGTTGGCACCAGGTACATCACATAACACACATACTGAGGTCCCCCAACAACAGGAACACATATGACTCTGTCATTGTACATGTGGGTGTAAATGTCTTGAGATGTACCTCCCTGGACTATATGAAAACAGACATGGAGGAGCCCGCCGACTATGTAGCCCAGACAGGTATGACCCTAGCCCTGAGTAGCATCCTACCATCACCCAGACTGATACCACAGTACAAGCTGAAAACAATTGTTCTCAACAACTGGCTACATCTCTGGTATCATATTAAGGGGTTCCACTATCTGTGCACCTGGGATGACATGTTTGACACACCATGATCCTTTGCCGCAGATGTCCTGCATCTGTCACCCCTGGGCTTCCAGATACTGGTCAAGGCTCTTGCTAACCCTACAGTGGCTTTTTTAGGCAGTTTTCCACAGACCACATTAACACTGCAACAGCTACAAACAAATGCAATCTGAGGATCATGCTGCTCAGCACTGGAGGTCTACATTTAAAAATGCACTCGCTCAAAGCAATCCTTATACTAGAGAATATCAACATTTGTGCTCTAACAGGGAACTGGTACAAGGCAGCATCTGAGATACTTCAGGTGCAGCTAACATTGACTAAGACAGCAATAAATGTCATAGCCTGCTGTAGGTCCACAAACATGGCCTGAGACTCACAGTCCCCATTACTAAGCACCCAGGGGAATATTAGGTTCCAACCTAACACTCTCATACTGGCTGACATCAACTACCCCACCATTAAATGGAAAAACTGCTCATTTACCAATACACTTGGCCAGTGTTTTTTGGGATTCATTGATTCCAATGCACTGGACATGCTCATTCTTACTTCCACTACAGTTATCCACATCCTTGACCTGGTCATTACTAACATGGGCGAATGTTGCTCTACACCAGTAGTCAACTCCTCCCTGGTTAGTTACTAACACAAACTAATCACATTGGAATTCCACATCCCTCCCAACCCCCACAAAGGAAACCACCATGAAATCTTCTTCAAAGCTAACTTTGGGCACATGCAAACAGAGGTGGCTAGCTGCACGGTACCCATGCAGATGGAGACTAGTTGCATGACTGCAGAAGCTTACACAAATGTGCTGTACGAACACACACACAAATATATAGATCTCACCATATGCAATGCAACCAAGATGCTCTCCTCAGAAATAAGGAAGCCAATCTGGTGGTCCCCTGCCATAAAGAAACCCTACAACAGAAGAAGAAACTTCATGCGGAATAAGATGACGTCCCATGTCTGGGAATACTTCCTTATCAGCCTCAACCAAAGGTTGTGATCTCTCCTCAACACCTGTAAAGGTACCTATGACAACATGATTGGAGCAGATAGTGGAGACAACCACAGAGCCTTCAATAGTAATGTATACCATCTCCACAGCACAGTAGCATAACCCTCAGATTATGTATGCTTGTATCTGTTAACGTGGTGCTTTCTTTTGGCTTCCAGACATTCACTGTAAAATGCACTATGGTGATATTTCTGTCAATATATGTTAGCAGGAACAGTGTTACTACAATAACCTTTTCATCTTATATACTCACATCATTTGGATATGTCCTGTTGTCATGCATGTGTGCACCCTCTTTGTCTGACTTGTTCCAGATTCATTGCACTACAGGGTTGTGAGCATACCTCTTCACTGCCTGGCTGTTTGAATGCTGTCCAGGTGTTTGGCCCATACGTTGTTACTGTTCTACAGTTTCTTTGCATTTCTCTGGGTAACACTGTTATGATACAAGAATTTATGTCAGTGAAGACTGACATATGTCAGTTCCCATCCCCATATCATACCAACAGTTCTGCTGATATAGTCCCTGTTGCTCTGCAACTGTTCAGTTATGAAAGCAATATTCTGATTCTGTCCATA
>NC_056739.1:946322155-946349655 GCF_019279795.1 Protopterus annectens | reverse complement strand
AGATAGCCACTTCAGTCTTACATAGCATGAAGTTGGCTTTGGAGACATTCTTTATGGTGATTTCCTTAATGGGGGCTGGGAGCGATATGTATATATGTGTGTGTGTGTGTCTGTGTGTGTGTGTGTGTGTGTGTGTGTGTGTGTGTGTGTGTGTGTGTGTGTGTGTGTGTGTGTGTGTGAATATTTCTATTCTATATCTCCCATCATTTATATATATATATATATATATATATATATATATATATATATATATATACAGAGAGAGAGAGAGAGAAGCATAGGGCCCATAGGATTACCCTGGCATCATGCCACCCAACCTTAGTTCTTAGTGCCTCTGTTGAGTGATCCCCAGGGTGACTCTTCTATTTCCACTCCACTCATCTAGATTTCTCTTCAAGAGGGCCAGTGAGGTGCTCTGCTTGACATGTATGGGAAGTCCATTCCATAGCATGGGCAGTCTCTGGGTTATTAACCTGTCCCTACTGCATGTGCTGTTGATTGTGGTAATGAAGTTGAGGTCTCTGGAGTGTGTGGTGTGGAGGGATTTGGATTTCTTTACATGTAGGATTTCTAACAGAGCTGGGTCACACATGGCTTTGTAAGTCAAGCTGTGGTCACCTCTAAGTAGGCAATATGAAACAGAGACAAGTTAGATTTGTTTGATTCTGTCCATATGGGACAAGTGTTTAAAGCTAGGGTCCTCTTTGTGAGGTACATTTGTCCCCTCGCCAGTTGTTGCAGGTATCTAGTGAGGTACATGCCAAATGGGGCATTATACTCGATGATTGGCCTGATGAGGGGAGAGTAGAGGGAGACAATGACCTCTTACTTCCTGGATGCAAAACCCTTAGTAATGAGATGTGCCACATAGCAGGGCTTTGTGACCACAGTGACAATGTGGTAGTCAAAATAGAGGTTGCTGTTAACCTGTGGTCCCAGATCTGTTCTAATGCTGTCTGTGTTCAGTGGAGTACCATCAATGTAGTCATTTAAGGGAATTGTGATATTACCAAGGGGGATGATGAAATATTATTTGGCATTGAGCTTCAGGCCATGGTTCTGACATCAGTCATTAGTCTCATTGAAGCGTTTCTATATGATGTCAACATCACTTGGGGAGTTAAATTTTAGCCCTAAACTTGCATCTATCTACAAGCTTTGTCAGCCACAGTCCCTTCATTTTGGCCTGGACAACAGAGTAGTAGATACCAAACAGGAGAGAAACCAAGCCCGAACCCTGTGGGACTTCACTCATGACTGGTCACCAGTCTGGCTTGGAGACAGCTACTTTTACACTGTGGGTTCTATCTGTGAGCCAGTTTGCAGCCCAACTAATGACATAGGTGTTTTGACCTAACTTAGTGTGTGTTTCTATGATTCATGAGTGGGGAATGGTACCCTTTCTGGACAATACCTTACATATGGTCACCATCACTGTTGTGTATTCCTGACACATCAGTGGGATGATGTGAGGATTGGGGTCACTACATTATACAGAGAACATGCGTCCCAGACTTGTGATATTTGTCTCAAACTATGTTAGCAGTAACAGTATTTGTACAACAACTTCCTCAGCTTATCTACTCACATTATTTGGATATCTCTGTATTGTCATGCCTTTGTCCACACACTTTGTCTGGCTTGTTCCAGATTCATTGCACTATAGTGCTCTGAGCATACCTCTCCACTGCCAAGTTCTTTGCCACATGTCTAGGTATATGGCCCATACACTGGTTCAGTTCCACAGTTTATTTGTATGTGTCTGCTAAATCACTATGATAATCCCAGGATTTATGTCAGTGAATAATGACATAACAGGTCATTTCCCAGCCACATATCCTTCAGACAGTTCTGCTGACATGCACCCTTTTGCTGTACAACTGTTTGGTTCTGAAAGCTATTTTTTACATATATCCCTATATGTGCCCCATTTCTCTCTCTTTGTACAGACATTTTGTACATATTTCTTTCGGTTAGATGTTGATAGTTATGTTTCTGGGTTATGCACTGCATGTAATATATATTTTGTAATATATCTATACATATATATGTGTGTATATATATATATATATATATATATATATATATATATATATATATATATATATATATGTGTGTGTGTGTGTGTGTGTGTGTGTGTGAAGAGAGATGTATATATATATATATATATATATATATATATATATATATATATATATATATATATAGATATAGATATATTCCTTCAGTCATACATTTATATGTGTATATGTATTTTAGGTATGTATGTTTCCCTATATATGTCTATATGCAACACATGATTGATTCTACAGAGCTTTCACATGATGGTGGTATACCTGTATCACATGATAACTTTGGAAGAGTAACAGTGACTTGTACAGCTCAGATGGTGTACTGGTATGGGGTTGTGACTGTGGCGTACAGGGTCCTTAGTTAATGACTTTGGAGTGACAGTTTTCTTTCCATTAATGTTAAATAAACAGACTGAATGATATGGTAGGTACAACATCATGATGTTCTATGGCTCAAATGGCTAAGTGGTTGAGTGCTTTGACTATGGTGTCCAGGGTCCTAGACTTGGGACTGACTTATTTTTTTCCATTAATTTAAATAACCAGACTGCATGATATGTTAAGTAAACATCATGGTGCTCTACATCTTCAATGGATTAGTGGTTATGTGCCTTGACTATGGTGTACAGGGTCCTATGTCTCCAATGGCTTAGTGGTTATGTGCTTTGACTATGGTGTATGGGGTCCTGGAATTGGAGCTGACATTTCTTTTCCATTCATTGAAATGACTAGCCTGCATGATATGGTAGGTAAAACATCATGCTACTCTATGTCTTATATGGCTTAGTGGTTAGGTGCTTTAACTATGGTGTGTGGGCTCCTGGGTCAAACACTTGGGGCTGATGGTTTTATTTCCATTAATGTTTAATAACTAGACTGCATGATATGTTAGGAAAACATCGTAAAAAACATTGTCTCATATAGCTTAGTGGTTAAGTGCTTTGATTATGGTGAATGGACTCCTGAGTTAAAAACTTTGGACTGACAATTTGTTTTTCCATTAATGTTTAATAACCAGGCTGCATGATATGTTAGGAAAAACATCATTAAATTGTATGTTTGATATGGCTTAATGGTTAAATGCCTTGCCTGTGGTATATGGGGTACTGGGTTCAAGACTGAAGGCTGACTTTTTTTTGTTAATGTTAAGTAACCAGAGTGCATGATATGTTAGGAAAACATCAGACTGTGCACATCTGTAATGGCTTAGTGATTAAGTACTTAAAACTATGGTGTATGGGCTCCTGGGTTGAAGACCTGTAAGGCTGTTTAGTTTGTTGCTACACTTCTGAGACTGCTCTCAGACACCCCTCCCTGCACTTGTACACAGCTCTGTGTCTGTGTAGCACTACAGAAGTGTGCCTTCATTAATATTAAAGGCACGCTGCTGCTCTACATGGAAACGGAACGCTCTGTGCAAAAAGAGCTTCTTCTTGCATGGAGCGTACGTGAATCCCAGGGATTGTTTTAACATAATAAGCCATGGTTTAATTTAAGGAAAGAGTACACTATCCTTAATATTGGAAAGCTATAGTTCATTTATAACTGATACTTGGTTACATTCTCTCTCTCTCTCTCTCTCTCTCTATATATATATATATATATATATATAATGCAAGTATATATACACACACACACACACACACACACACATATATATGTGTGTGTGTATATATATATATATATATATATATATATATATATATATATATATATGTATATATATATATATATATATATATAGTACATGTATATCCTTACACAAACACACATATGCATAGGTTCATAGGTTCATAGGTTCATACTAGGCTATCTGCCCGAGGGCATTTACAAGCCTAGCCCATCGTTTTGTGGCTTACGCCACCCCGTTAGTATGGGGAACTATACCCATTATTTTGCTGTGCCTCTGTCGAGCAGTGACACTGAGGTTATCCCTGGGGTATATCTGTGATCTCCCATCCATTGGTCAAGATTTCTCTTGAACAAGGCCAGTGAGGTGCTCTGCCTCACATGTACCGGGATTTTGTTCCACAGCATAGGGAGTCTTTGGGTGATGAATCTATCCCTCCAGCATGATACCCTTCTTCTTAAAGTGGGTTGAGAAAATGAGGGGTGGTGAAACCTTTATGCTTGTCATGTACCACTCTCCTTCTTCTAAACAACTTTGTTTTAGGTCTGGTACCATTAAACACTTAAACACTTCTTATACTACTGTGTTTCTTTCTGTATTTTTGTTTCCACTTTTAATTTTAGTTCCCCATAATTGCCACCTCACACATTCAAATATGCTTGTTCCTCAACAAGCTTTGGAACCTCCCTCCTTCTCCTTTTTTTTTTTTTGCAACTATTTGTTTCCTTTTTTGCAGTCTGTATGTAAGTGTGAGTGTGTGTGTGTGTGTGTGTGTGTGTGTGTGTGTGTGTGTGTGTGTGTGTGTGTGTGTGTGTGTGCGTGTGTGTGTCTGTGTGTGTGTGTGTGTGTGTGTGTGTGTGTGTGTGTGTGTGTGTGTGTGTGTGTGTGTGTGTGTGCATGTGTGTGTATGCTGCTCCAGATTCAGCAGGCTCTGCACGGAGTGCAGGAATAGTGCAAGAGCAGCTGCATGCAATATGGCTGACGAGTGATCCATAAACGAGCTCTAAGGAAGTGCACAAGTGCTCCTACACTATTCCTGCATGGACACCACTGCTATTTGCTAATTATCTAATTTTCTGGAGAAAACCATGCAAATTAGGCAAATTACAGATGCAGGAAGCAGGCAGGCATCTGTGCAGGAATAGTGTAACCTGCAGAAATGTATTTGGTTACTAATCAAATACATTTCTTCAAATTACAAAATGGAGGCATGACAACTCCAAAGAAAGCATGTATTCAATGTAGCAGGCATGCCAATGGCCAAATATATGGCCATTGGCATGAGAAATCGTTGCAAAATTATAAAAAATAACTTTTATTTTTTTTGGCCGATTTCAGCCGTTTAAACATAGGGCAGAGGTGCGCAAACGGGATCGGCCTGAAAATAAGAAATAAAGTTGGAAATAAGCTTTTAAACCCAAGTCAGCATTTTGCCATAATAGTCAATGCCATGCATAAGACAATAATACCAGGGAATAGTGGTTGCTAAGGGGGAAGGCTGAGTGTGAGTGTGGTAACTATGAATTAACATTCTGTTTTATGCAAATGAAGGGGCTGATACTGAATCACAGATTTCCTCTCAGTGTTAGCTTGCACCCAACCATGTATAACCAAGTATAAGAGGTAGATGACCTCATAAGGGGGAGTGTCATGCATGCCTGCCGTAAGCTTATTGAAGGTCTGTGGCCCGTGTTTGCCCTTAGCTAAGCACAGCTAAGGAAGGGGTTGTGTCTGAGGCTGCCTAGCAGTGTTTACATTTCCTAAATGGGTGTCACACAACGCACCGGGTTTTAAAAAAAAAAGAAAACAAGAAATAGCAGCTCTGTTCACATCTGAGCACTGGGTATGCACGCCATGCCTCAGGGCATAAATGGGAAGGCAATGGGAAGGGAAAACAGCAGTAGGAAGGCAATCAAGGAGTACTAGCATAGCTGGAAGGTGAAATGTATCAAAACCAGCCAATTACACATGGAACAGCCTAGCACACTACTATAAACTATTCAAACACCTTCCAGTCTGTTTTTTACCACAAACTCTACACCACCGGTGTCCACAGAGTTGAAATTTTACCTGACAAAACTAACAAAATATTAGGGGCTGCTGTTGCTCTCATACATTAATATGTGCAAGGGGCTGAGGGTGGTGAGGATGTGAATGCTGATGACCAACCCATAGTGAAGAGAAGGAGTAGAGTATACAGAGCCAGGTTAACTTTCCAGGGGCTACATGAGCTGGAGATAGTGAAGCACTATAGGGTGGACAGGGACATTCTACAGCAAGTCATTGAGCTGTGCCGGCCACACCTCACATACAGAACTAACAGACGGGAACCCATCCCCGTGGATGCCAAGGTATGTGTAGGCTTAAGAAAACCAGCCACAGTTACCTTCCAAAGGGAAACTGGGGATATCATGGGAATCTCACAGGCATTATCATCCAAGGTACTCCACCAGTTCCTGGATGCCATGTCAGCACATGCTGGTGAGCACATATATTTCCTCAACACCCATGCGGAGTTGACCAGCAATATGCATCTCTTCCACCAAATAGCAGAATGCCCTGAGGTAGTAGGGGCTATAGACTTCACGCACATAAACATCCAAGCACCACCTTGTGAGCCGGGTAGGATCTACATAAACCGAAAGGGCTTCCCCTCCATCAACTTCCAGGTTGCGTGCTATGCCCAGGGCATTATCTTGAATGTGCATGCTGGCAGCCCTGGAAGCTATCACAACTCCCACATCTGGCATATGACACAACTGTACCAGTCATTTGCCAGTGGGGACATCCCATATGGCCACCAAGTAGAGGATGCTGATTACACACTGGAGCCATAGCTAATGACACCCATCAGAAATGCACACACACCTGAACAAGAACTCCAGAATGAGGCACATGCACAAACCAGAATCCTAATACAGCATGTCTTTGGAATGCTCAAGTCATGGTTCCACTGCTTGTACATATCCAGTGGACCCTTGCAGTACTGTCCAGCTACATGTACACAAATGTTCACAGTATGTGCCTTGCTACATAATATGATCCTGCGGAAAGATCTCCAGCAGGAGCAACAGGGGCAAGGCCACACAGCCCCCCACCATTGCCAAGACCATCACAGGCACAGAGGGACTCGGAGGAGGAACAACCTGAGACTGCCCATGTAGGCAGAAGAAGGCATACCCAGTATACCCAGGTATTGGCAATGAGGCAATGCATAGCACATATACTGACACGGTAGGCACCCAGGGAATGACACCTCTCTCTGACTCACACATACAGTAAAAGGGATGCCAAACATGACACTACCTGTACTTTACCATGTGTAGGGAGTGTACTATGTGCATCCAACATAGTCAGCCCTCCAGCACCATCCTCAATACTGGCACAGCCACAAGGTAAGTCACTCATTCTATCAATTGCTGAATGGAGTAGTATTTTCTGATAGTTGTATCTATGGTATGGACCTGAGCATGCAAGGGAATCGGGTGGCTGAATGGGATAGCACCATACAGTGGACACCTATATGGGCATCATGAAATCCCTAACAAATACTGGTGTCAACAAAGTAGGCAGTACTAGACAAGGTGACAAATCCCACTGGAGTACATGTGGTGGCCCAAATGTGTGTCCATGGGACACACACATGCATGTCAGTGAGGCACATATAACCACCCCCAGCCTTAGCCAGCTGGACAAGTGTAGATGACCATAATGAAAGGCTGGGATAAGGAATGAGAAAGGTATGACACCCACTTCTGTATGGGAATACTCACAGAGTGCAGCATCCTGAAGAGGTGTCCCATGCAGGTTTGTCCCTAGCTGTTAGCAGCACCCTGCTAACATCCAGACCAATGGATTTATGTGGACAGGAACTATTGCCATTAACACCTCGCACACTTATCCTGTCAGCCCAGGGGAATCCAGTGGCTAGCAGCCTGGGAATGTAGAAGTGACAGAATGCACTGGCCTGCTACAGATGGCCTGCATCACTACCAAGTGGCCTACAGTCCTCTGTCAAAGGCCTGTGCCTCACCCATAGTGCCAATGTATGTTATCTCATGGGGTCCCAGCTAACAACATAACGCAGTCAACAGAACACAAATGCAAGGCCATGTTGACAAATCCCAGTAGCATGTCCACCATGTCCTACTGAGTGAACTGTGGACAAAGCCCTAAATACTGCTGGGATGAATGGACAACTATAGGGATTTGTTTGTTTGTGTCTTTCGGCTTTTCCCAGTTAGGGGTTGCCACAGTGGAACTCCGGTCTGCTAATGATTGGCAGTAGAGTTTTACGTGCTGGCTTGCCGGGCCTAATGAACAACCTTCAACGAAGGAACACCCGTTCATGCATGTCACCACACAGAATATGCTCTAATTGAGAATCGAATGGGCAACGTCTAACTGTGAGGCGACACGCTACTGCAGCACCACAGCACAGTCAAAGGGACAACTATAGGGATACTTCTCAAATATTGATCGTATAATGTTAGGAAGAGGATAGAATAACAAAGCAGGAGGTGTAGAAGCATGGACGTCATGGAATGTGTGAAGTCTAAAACTCTGATGTCTGCCCATACTACCCCTGCCTGCAAACCCAGTAATGGGTGGCTACAAACCTGCTCATAAACTACAATGTGAAGGGGAACTGACCAGATATATGAGCCCTGCCTCTGGATAACCTGGGTAAATCTGTACAGCTGAGAGGTATGGCCACAGCAGGAAATGGCCATTCTGTTACGTTGATATATGTACAAAAAGGGGATCCTCAGCCACCATAGTACCAAGTTGCTGGACCATTTACACAGACCTATCAGTAAGTGTCTGCAGCTACCCCTCCAGAATGGCATTACTGTGCAAGAATATGTAGGGTGCAGACCACAATATTGGATGCAGCTTCATTCATCTTGTACTTCCCAGGAAATAACTGTGAGCAAATAAGTATATGTGTCAGTAGCTGATGACATAATACATCACAGTGTAAAACAGTACACATGTCTGAATATATCTGCTAACACTAACCATGTAACACAAGCAGCACAGACACAATATTTACAGTATCCCACTATCTGTTGATCATTGTGACTCCATATTTTCAACCTATCGACAGATATCCTGCAGAAACAGGTTGCTAGCTGCAGGTGTAGAACACCAAACCCTGGACTGGAGTACAACCTACCTGGAATGGATTCACATACTCAATACAGAAGGACATACTGGGTATGCTCCTACACTTAGAGAAATGAAGCCAATGTCTGACAACACAGTGGACTATACATATCTGTCAGTCACAGATGTCTATGCACACACACCACATTGTACACCATTCATGCTTTGCACACACATTGGATAGGAATACTCATACATATTCAACGCCAACACACCATAATATGTCAAACATACACACACAGATATGTGGGGAAGAGAGAGACAGACAGTGACAGAGAGATTTCCATCATGAGTCCTGTCCCACCCACAACACATCCAATCGGCTGATATCACATGATGTGCTGATCTCAGTCACTGTAGACATTCCTTTGGTAGCCCTCAGCCATATAGTGTCTTTGGTGCTTGTGATAACTGTGTAACACGATAGTACAAATCAGTATTCATCTAGCATTTGTATACCCAGTCCTGTCAAATGTAAAGTTGTGTGTGACTGAGTGTGTGTGTGTGTCTGTGTGTGTGTGTGTGTGTGTGTGTGTGTGTGTGTGTGTGTGTGTGTGTGTGTGTGTGTGTCTGTGTCTGTGTGTGTGTGTGTGTGTGCGTGTGTGTGTGTGTGTGTGTGTGTGTGTTTGTCTGTGTGTGTGTTTCCAGAGGAATGGTTTATGACCCATTCACACACACTGCACTTCCCATTGCCCATGTTAGCACTCCTGCTGATCTCAATCACCTTGAAATAACCCTCTGGCCAACTCACAGCCCTATAAGCTGTGTGGCCCTTGCAATATGTGTGGAATACTGTTGTATAGAAAGCTAGTTAAGTAGGAGTTCTAATCCCAGACATGGCAACTGTGAAGCTCTGTGTGTGTGTGTGTGTGTGTGTGTGTGTGTGTGTGTGTGTGTGTGTGTGTGTATATATGAATGATTCTGAGGCCATTCACACTCACTACACCTCCCATTACCCTACTTTAGCATGCCTGCTGATGTCAGTCACCTTGAAATAACCATTTGAATAAGTACCAGCCCTGTAAGCTTTGTGGCACTTGTGATAACTCTGTGATGCTGTATTGTAGCATACTATGTAGGTAGGAGTTCTAATCCCAGTCATGGCAACTATGAAACTGTTTGTGTTTGTGTGAGAGAGTGTATGTGTCTTGGATGATATCTGATATTATGGACCTTGACACTTACTACTCTCCTCTTACCCCTTCTTTAACACTGCTGCTGATGTTAGTCACTGTCAAAGATACCTTTGGACAGCTGTCTAACATATAAGCTCCATGGTGCTTGCAATAACTGTGTAATACTGTAGTGTAGCATACTAGGGAGATAGGAGTTTTAATCCCAGACATGGCAACTGTGAAACTGTGTGTATTTGTGTGAAAGAGTGTGTGTGTGTCTTTGATGATATCAGATTTTTATGGACATTGACACATACTACTCTCCCCTTACCCCTCCTGTAGCACTGCTGCTGATGTTACTCACCTTCAAAGATACCTTTGGACAGCTTTCCAGCATATAAGCTCCATAGCACTTGTGATAACTGTGTAATACTATAGTGTAGTATACAAGTTATGTAGGTTCATAGGTAGGTACTAGGTTATCGGCCCAAGGGCCAACATAAGCCTAGCCAACAAGGTTCCCTGGCTAACACCACCCAAGCAAGTCATTTTCCTGTGTCAGAGCTTATATTTTGAAGAGCTGCCCAAATGTATCATTGAAGGTGACTAACATCAGCAGCAGTGCTAAAGGGTAGCTACAGTGCTGCATACTGGTTAGGTCGAAGTTTTAATCCCACATGGCAACTGTGAGACTGTGTGTGTTTGTGTGA
This sequence comes from Protopterus annectens, assembly GCF_019279795.1. Classification (NCBI taxonomy): domain Eukaryota; kingdom Metazoa; phylum Chordata; order Ceratodontiformes; family Protopteridae; genus Protopterus; species Protopterus annectens. The sequence continues at coordinate 946,338,959 of NC_056739.1, read as the reverse complement.
GAGAGCGTGTGTACCTTTGATGATACCTGATTTTATGGACATTGACACTTACTACTCTCCCCTTACCCATCCTTTAGCACTGCTGCTGATGTTAGTCCCCTTCAAAGATATATTTGGGCAGTTCTTCAACATATAAGTTCTGTGCTGTTTGCGATAACTGTGTAATACTATAGTGTAGCATACTAGCTAGGTAGGAGTTCTAATCCCAGATATGGCAACTGTAAAACTGTGTGTGTTTGTGTGAGAGAGTGTGTGTGCGTCTTTGATGATACCTGATATTATGGACATTGACACTTACTATTCTCCCCTTACCCCTCCTTTAGTAATGCTGCAGATGTTACTCACCTCCAAAGGTACCTTGGCGCAGCTCTCCAACATGTAAGCTCCATGGCACGTGCCATAAATGTGGAATAATGTAGTAGCTGTAACTACATAGGTATGGGTTTGAATCTCATCTGTGGCAAGTGTTTGTGTGTGCACATATGTCTACATATGTATGTCTGTACCTCAAAGATAGTAGCCCCATTTACACCCACTACACAGCTCAGTGCCTGACTTTAGCAGTCCTGCAGATATCAGCCACCTTAGAAGTACCTGTTGCCAACCCTAAGTCATGTAAGGTCAGTGGTGCATGTGGTAAATGCGTAACATAATAGTCAATAAAGATTGTTAGATAGGGGTTTGAACTCATCTCTGGCAAATGTAAATGTGTGTGTAGGGTAAAGTTATTTTTGGGATCTCTTACCCACTACATCACACAATGCCAATATTTATAAGGGCTGGTGATGTTCCTCACCTTAGAAGTACCTTGGGACAACATCCATCCTATAAAGTCCGTGGCACGTGTGATAAATGCGGTACACTATAGTAACAATGCATAGCTAAGTAAGTGTTTGAATCTCAGTAGTGGCAAGTGTGTGTTTCTTTAGTATCCTGTGTGGGGGTTCCTGTGATTGTGTAATAACAGGACCCATTGTGGGGTGGGTTTTGCTAAATTATTATGTTGAGGACCTACTATATGTCACAATGTCCACCTTACAAGGCCAACAATTTTCAAACACTGTAGAGGTTGTTGTAGACAATCCACAGCAATAAATGTGTACTGCCATGTGCAATTGCTATGTGACAGTATGGATTAGTAAACAATATAGGCAACCATTATAATACCCCGATACCACTCTCCACCCATGGATCATACACAAACACGCTTGATTCTTTCTCCCTTCCTTTCTTATTTTCTCTCTGTCTCTTTCACTCTCTCCCTCTCTGGTAGATGTGGAAAAATACATCTGTTTTGCATAGGCAGCAGCTTGACTTTTGTTGGTAATGCTCATGATCAGCTGATAGCCTGTGCATGAATTGGAGTCCCCCAAGTGATAATTGCATGTGGAACAGGTGTGGTATCATTCCTATAGCCAATTGCATGGAAACACTCCTATAACTAAGCAATTCATGTGGGTGTTGGCCTTTTCCCTTCACTGTGAGCAGGACTTCATGTGGATGGCTGACAAATAGCATCACAGAGGTTAGTTGGAAATACCTCTTACAGCATACTCTGTGGAGACAGGTCAACAAACAGGAGGGGGATGTTCCAGACATGGGGACAGAATGCAAGTATTGCTGTCCTACATTTGTAGTAATGTGGGTTTAACAGGATTTCTGTGGATATGGCTGTTCTGCATGATTTAATGTCTGGCATGACAGCATTATGTGGTTGAGGAAACTCTCACCTGTAGAGCTATCTGCAGGTTGGCCGGAGTTTGTAGTCTTAGATGTGGTGCGTTACTCACACATTTCCTGTCTTTAGAAATGCAGTGGCATACTCTGATGATTGCAGTCAGTAAATGGTGACATCAGAAGAGATATGTCACAACAAACCTTGTTACACCAGCAATTTCTCAGTTTATCACAGCAATATGTCAATATTGCCCCTGTGTTTGTGCCTCTGTTCCCCAAGTCTGTCACCCTTTGTCCATATGTCATGCAGTAAGAGGTGCATATGTACAGTATATTATTATTTACTGGCATCATTCCTGATAACAAGCCAGTGATATATCAGACTGCCAGATATGTTATGTATAGTAGGCCTTATATTCGAGGACAAAACCTATACATTCAGTTGCAGTCTGTACAGTAGTGAGATCCGTGTACTTATGGTGATTGTTGACAGAATATCAGTATTGTGTAGTAGTGTATTGTGAATATTTTACTTGGCCTGTGGTAGATGTCAGTGTTATTGGTCTTGTTCTATCTGATGTTGCATGCTGCTTCAGTTTCTGGTACCCTATCAGCATATATGTTTGTAGGGCCAGACTGAGACATGTCCCATACCACAGTCAGGCATCAGACTACACTGTGAATTGGGCCAGTATATGTAAGGTTAATGTGTGAGTGGAAAATATGAGGATGGTTTTGTTCACACAGTCCATATACTGTACTGTTAATTGGGCTTTCCATAATGTGATTGTGACTGTGTTGAAATTGGTTGTGGGCATGCACTTTCACACTGGTGTCTGTTACTCCATGCTGTTGCATGCCTTTAGTGCCTGCTATATTTGCAATTACATGTGTATTCCCCCATTGGAAACTTGGGTCAGTGCTGCGGCAGTCTGCCTGTAGTTTACACAGTGCTTGGTGACATGCCTAACAGCTCAGTGTAGTTACCTAGTGTGATGTTAAGTCCAGATATTTGTCAGACGTACTGTTGCCTAGCCACCATACATGTTGTGTATTTCTGAAAAAGCAGTGGGATGCTGTGAAGATGTATGTCACTAACTAGTGGGAAGTATGTGGGCTTGGGACCTCTGCTCCTCCAGTTAATATGTGTTAGGACAGACAGGAGGGTGTGAATGCATCAACTGTGTGAGCTTATCTACTCAAGTATTTGTGTTATATCCTCATTTCCATGGCTGCAAACATCCCCTTTATCAGGCTTGGTTCACACATCTTGCCCTAAGGAGTTCTGTGTATACCTCTGGATTGATCATATTGTTTCAGACTGTCCATGTTTATTGGTCATATTTCTACTGTATTCCACAGGATCATTAATGTGATTTGTGTGGTACTTCACTATGATGATTTCATGATGTATGTCAGTAACTGATGGCGTACATGTCAGTATCAGAAGAGCCTTCCTACACAACATGTCTGTTGACACAATCCCTGTTACTATAGCAACATTCTACATTTATAACTGCAATACTTACATTACATTCTCTTGCACTAAGATTTTGTGAGTTATGCTGCTGAGGTATGACTCCACTACATGTTATGGGCATATGTTTTATATATATATATATATATATATATATATATATATATATATATATATATATATATATACATACATATCCTTGTTAGGTGTAAACATGAGTGTTGTATATACCTTCTCAGATGTATCCCACCATATTTATCTGATATGTGTATATTTTGATATAAAAACATGACTGATTCAACACTATTTTCACTAGCAAGTAGTGAACAATTGTAGTAGTCAAAGCAGTTGCTCACTACTATTCAGTATGTGTACTGAATGATATATTTGAACAAGCAGCAGACATTAGTACAGCTCAGATGGATTAGTGGTTAAGTGCTGTGACTATAGTCTACAAGATCCTGGATTCAAGACCGACAAGGGCTGTTTTTTTTTGTTTCTAGGCAGAACAAGTATTGATGGATACAGAGTGTTTAAGGCAGTTTTGAGCAGCTTTATGTGGGTTTGCACGGGTTTGCGTGAAGCTAAGCAGTGCTAATGTATGGTTAAATGAAAAGGCACTTACACTGTGTAGGCTTCGCTTACTACTGCGTAAATCTGCTTAGCACTTGCATTTAAGTGATGCTTACACCTGCTAAGCTTTGCTCAGCCCTGGTAACCAGTGATCACATTCCAGTCTGATAAAATAGCAGGGTAATAACATCTTTAATAAGTGTATTTAATTCCATGTACATAGCCTGCTTCTATATGCTGTCATTACAGTAGCAAGGGGTGTGAGTATACTGTATGGGACACTAGAGTATAGATGGCTAGTATCAAAATCTTTCCTCTTTGTATGTGTTTCATACATGGGTAGTATCCCATGTTATATGCAGTCACACTTGCATGTATTGTATCATTAAGTTACTACTTTTAATAGTGCTTTTCCAAGTAAGAGTAGATTGCAAATTGCAGTACTTTAACCATACACCCCTGCATGCAAAGCTGGAATCTGAGTACTGACTATCATGTTCTTGGTGTGTGAGATGTATGTTATTAAGTATCTCCTATTAGATATTGATCTGATATGTGGATATTAACTGTAGACTTCTATGTATTTAGGTCATGTCATTGAGGACTGCTGTCATGTAGTAATGGCATACCTGTCAGTGTTAGACGTCTATCTGTCAAAACATTCAAATAATGCATAACCTGTTGGCTAGCTAATTTCTGTCTGTCCTCTGTATAGATGTGCAGATATCAGGTATCCATCTTGGCTGCTTAAAGGCAATGTCTGATTGACTGACTCTGACATGTCTGCCCAGCTGTGTTATGAATGTCATAGCTAGGAACCCCCACCCTGTATGCACCACATGCCTTGGATACCTCAATCAGATTACCACAATCAACAGAACATGCTTCGGTACAGGTCTCTAACCCAGACGCTGGCCAGGTTATGTAATATATGTTGCATACATATCAATTGGAGCACCTCACTGGCCCTCTGCAAGAGAATACCAGATGACTGGATGTTGAATTTAACTGTCACCCTGGGGATCACTCAAGTGGCATTGGTTGATAGATGGCCTGCTGACAAATGCCAGCTGGCATGATACCAGTGTACCCACATGCCCTACTCTTCTCTTCATTCCATGGACATTAGCCTGGTACATACCTAGGAACACCTGCTCCTATGGACCTCAGTACTGACCAATCTGTCAGTGTGCATTACTGAGAATAACAGTGTCTGTGTGTTTGTAAACTTGTAGTTGAAAATACTCTGAGGGCCTTCTCACCCACTATACCCCCATTGCTATACTTAGAAATGGCTGCTGCTGTAATTGACATCAAATGCACCTTGTTACACTCTTAACCATATGGGCTACCTGGAATTTGCAGTACCAGCATATCACTCTTCTATAAATGGGTAGATAGGAGTGGGTTTCCCTCTGAGTCCTGGCAAGTGTGTGTATTTGTGTGTAATTGTGTGTGAGTGTGAATATTTGTAGGAGACAGCATTCTTAGACCACATTCTCCAAATACAATAAACCTTGCCATACATTATCAGGGATAGTGATGTTGCTGACATTAGGAGAGCCATGACAAACCCTCACCCTACTATCCCTGTGTCATGTTCAATAAATTCATATCACTGTAGTAGCACTGGTTAGATAGACAAGGGTTTGTATTGCAGTCCTGGTCAATGTGTGATTGTGGGTATGTCAGAGCATTATCATGGGTTTCAGTGAGGTCAATATCCAATGTGTGGTGTGGGTGCTAGGTATACTGTCTTTACACCATGGTACCCCCAGTACATGTCCTAAGGTCCACTGCATGAGGACCACTGTCACCATCAACCATACAGGTAACTGATTACAATATCCATCCCAATGATGCATGTGCTGTGTGCAAAAACTCTGTAACAGAATGAACTCACTGACAATATAGTTAGAACTGCTAAACCCAGGTCTGTCGAATATGTCTATGTATGTGTTTGTCAATGTGTATATGACAATATGTCATACTATGTATTGATCATTAACACCCAGTACATTCCCCCAATACCATACTGTACAAGGCTTGGTGATGTTCTTCACATAACAGGAAACTCTGGACACACCTCACCCTAAAAGCTCTGTGGTGTGTGCAATTAAGGCCAAACACATTAGTAGCAATAAGTACCTAGGTAGGGGTTCTACTCTCAGTGTTGCCGAGTAAGTGTGTGTGTGTGTATGTGAAGGGGTTTACTACAGTTTGCAGAAAATATATGTCCCAGGAGATCACTTGTCTGAGAACTAACTGGCAAAAGGTAACATTTCAAAGCAATCATCTTGTGGAAATACATTCAATCAAAACTAGTAGTGGATGTGTATATGCCCTCTTCCCCAATGTACAGCTGTACAGTGATACTGGAGTTGGTATATATACATTGGTGTGGTTGTTGTGGGCACAGCCACCCACATTGGGGTTATTGTTGTGCATATCCCCTTGCTTAGTGTGCCGTTATACTTTACAGTTTACTTCAGGTTAAGTAGTTGTTAATCACACTATGTGTGTTTCTACGCTACCCCAAACCATCCAAAGTGGGGGCTGTGCCGCCCTCACCAACACACCTATGTTTACCAACTCCAGGATTGCACTACATTGGAGAAGAGGACATATACATGCCAGTACCATTGTCAATGATATTAAACTGGTGGACTGATTACTTACTAATGTGATGTTTTGGCAACTTTGTCTTGGTGGAATTACATACGCCAAAATGACTTCACTGCAAAATGAAGTCCATCCATGTAAACAGTATTCTCTGTGTATTGCATCCACACCAGAGCCTTTGAGTATGTGTTATTCACAAAAATTTGGTGTCTGCAACCCAGTACACTTACCATTGCCCACTGTAGAAGAGCTGCTTACATCAGCCACCATGCACTCACCTGTATACACCCTTCAGACCTGTCATCCATGTGGCACATGCAGTAACTGTTATACAGACCTGTTATCTGTGTTCAGCTGTACCCGGGATATGGCACAGTCAATGTGTCACCACAGTGCCACACCCCGTGTAGGAAAGGAAAGAAGGCCAACATCCTGCTGACACATAGACACCTAGAACACAAATAGAATACATTATGGAGACCACAATCAGTCAGTGTTAATAACAACTATAGCGCATCATGGCTGGACAGCTACACACCCTGACATGTAAGCATTAATCATTCCAGATGAAAACACATTAAACAACATTACATTGCTAAACTTTTGTATTCACCCTGTGCATCATAACAATATTAACATGTCCCTGCATCGATGGTATGGATGACAGGGATGTGGCACAGATATCATCATATGCACAGGGTGCATTGTGGGTTTGCCAGAGGTCTGGGCTGAGCTGTTTGGTTGACATCATGTGTGTGGGTTAGGGGGTTCTTTATTACATGGGCTGTGCAGATGTGGTGTGTGTAGGTATGGAGGTGCCATAGCTGTGTTAGTGATGTGTGTGTGTATGTGTGTATGTATGTATGCACACATGTCTGCCATGTGGCTGCCCTATACAGGAGTTTGTTGGACAGCTGCAGACTGTAAATGGCAGGGTTTACAGTGTGCCTGCCAGGGGTTCTATGGGAACTACCTGGTCGAAGCTCAGATATGGTACTCTCCCCTGATGATGACACTTGCCCGCTTGATCTGCATCCCTCTTGGGAATGGCCAGGACCACATGCATGTAGCCTGCTGTGTTGTGGTGTGGACAGCACCCCCCTGCAGTGCTGGTGCTGGTACTGCCACTATGGGAGTGGCTGTGAGTTGTTGCATGTCCACAGAGACCTCCACCTGTTGGTGTTGCTGACCTACGTCCACATGGCAGCCACCCTACTCCCACCACATGTTCTACCACAGACACCACATGGTCGAGGATTCCCACCATCTCACCCAACTGTCTATGCATGACCTCTGCAAAATAATGATGAGCACCTGCAAGATCATGGATGTTGTCATGTACAGCAGGAAGATTAGCCCTCTGGAGCCACAGACTATCTCTGGTGTAATGTTCCATACATGCCTGTATCTCCACGATGGTCTGAAACATGCATCTGATTCTGGTGACACCTGCTGTGGCACTTCTGCCAGGGGTATGATGGCCAGCAGCCCTCCTACAAGCACCCCTGTACATCTGCCTGTGTGGTACCTCACCAGTCACCCGGCTATGCCTGATGTGTACAGACACACTTGCCATAGTCACCACACTTTCCTGTCCCATGCCACCACCTGCCAACTGTCCCTCATCTATGGCCACTCATGATGGGGTATGTATGGGCATTGTGACTATGTACGGGGATGAGGAGGATAAAAGTGGGATGTTAACCAATGGCACAGATTCAGTCTCTGACAACCCTGCCTGTGCCTCACTATGCCTATCATCATTGTCAGAGTCTGTATGGACACTGACATCAGTTTGCCTGCAGGAGGGACCCTGACCCACCTCACCACCTGTGAGGGGCAGACAAGAAATGTAAATTAAGACATGTACATTATAGTTTATTTCTACAAACACACACACACACACACACACACACACACACACACACACACACACACACACACACACACACACAGACATGCACACACACACTTACAGGTGAGGTACCACAAATATATTACATAGACCTCTCATTACCCAACAGTCAACATGCATGATATATACCACTTAACAGCATACACTGCAGCCATACTCAATCCTTATTACTAACATTATACATCTCTGTGATGCATGAGTTATGTTAGTAGGTGACCCTTACCCTGGAACACACTGCACCCATGTACACAGTATTGCTGTGCACCTGTACAGCACACTGGCATGTACTGTGCACCATACCACACAAGTGTACACACCATTGCTTAATGTGTATATGTGTGGCAGTTATGTTTTCTCTGTTGCTCACAGCCCCTCTGCCTATGTCTGACACATACTTGGGATGATATGAGGACTGATGTCAGTAATTAATGCTTGTCCTTTGATTTGCAGATCCATCATCATCAGTGCATGTATGTGCAATAAAATCCAGTTACACTGGCAACCGTCAAAGCTTAATGTGGATATGAGGAGTGTACACACTCTTTTTGACATGCCAGCCTCTTCTATGATATGCAGTGGGGCCACAATACTGCATTTGTTAACATTGCACACACCTGATATGTGACATGACCTGTACAATCCAATGTAGTATCAAACAAATGTGTTAGTTGTGCAGATGCTGAATGAGATACATATAATGTGTGGTTTGCATAAGTGTGCACACCCTTAACACAATGGTTTGTTGAAGCACCTGTTAAGTGAACTACAGCAGTCACTATTTCTGGAAGGGGACTACTAGCATATCCCATCTTCACTTACCATTATTTGGTCACTTTGCTCTACAAATGTCCCCTGACTCTTCCACATTGCAAGGTCAGCTCATGTGCACAGCCCTTGGAGGTCACACAGTGGCTTCACTATTGCTGTAGAGTCAGGGTTATGTCTGGCACAATTCATAACCTTCACTGTGTTCAGATCCAGCCATTCTTAGCAAGCTTTGGATGTATGCTTCAGTTCACTATTGTATGTCAAGCCGACATCCCTCCCCATCCTTATCCTCATCCATATTTCTTGACAACTATGGGCCACACATTAGTGTTTGTTTGCAGTGTTCCAAATTCTGAACACCATGTGTACCGGCCTAGTTCCAGCTAATGAACAGCAAACCTAAAGGTGTACACTGGCACCAGCAAGCTAAATATTGGGGATGGTGGCCCTGAGGTGGGGTGAGGTGTTACTTGTGCACCACAACTATCTTTATGAATACTGTCTGTAGTTTTGAGCCTTGGTCTCATGACACCATTACACATTGCAACACATGCCTTTGGGAGACTTGATGTTATGCTTATTCAACCTGTAGAGAGCCCTGGATGATGTATCATGTGTGGCATTTCTTTCATCTGCTTACCTTAACCCCTAGGTCACACTTATGCAGAATCCAGGCAGTTGTTGACAGAGGTACTGCACAGGCAGTACTTGCTAGACTAGACATTCCTGCAAGTCTCTCAGTGTTGCTGCATGTTTCTGGCAGCCTTCATGACTAGTTTGCAACATGTTTTGTTGTCTGTTTTGGATGGGCATTTGTTTATTTTCTACTTTAATGTTGTCCCATACTTCATACACACATACATGGCTGCACTGTTTGCCATGGTATATGCAATGGTGAGGTAAGGCTCCTTTTCCCACTCCTGAGTGCTACCTTTCGGATATGGGATCCATTTCATGGTTTGTAAGATGTGCAAAAGCCATGGCTGCCTCTGTTGCAGATGAGTGGGTAAACATCATGGACATACTTCTTGGACAGCAGACCATGACTTGGTGTGACATTGATGCCCTGTACATGATGGAAGGTGTGTACTCAAGAAGAGTGAATGCTGTAAGTACATCGCAAGCTGCTTCCACAATATCTTATTTGGAGTGTGTGCACACATATGCTTCCGGTGATTGTTAAGGTATGTATTCCCCATATTTGTTGTCCTAACATAGGATTCCATATTACACATTCATTGCTCAAGTTAGGATCACATTACAGGTTGTAAAAGGTATGGAATGTGGTATTGTGATTTGCTGTTGTTTATATTAGGAACAGTTGCCATTGTAATAGTGGTGTATATACTGTTGTAGCCACTGTACAAGGGTAATGTTTTAGACATGTCCCTACTGTAGGCTATTTGTCCTATGATTATGTTCATCTCTGTCCACACATCTTGTACTGACAGGTTGTTAGGTATACTGCAGGACTCTTACATATCCTTCAGATATGCCACCATGGTGACCACTGTGATTCAGTGCAGTTAACACCAACAATAAGTGAACATGTACAGCATGCATTATAGGTAGGTGTATTAAATGTCTGCATGGCAAATAGCATGGTCATAACATGGCTGGTGTATTGGAAAACCTGAACAAAACAACTCCATACTCATCAGCTACAGGCTGCTGCCCCAGTTGTATACCAGAGGGACCTAAATAGTTGTGAGACAGAAGTAATGTCAGTAGCCACACCCGTGGCATTGGTACAGGGTGGGAGCAGCATTTCAGAACATCGACAGTATAAACCAACAATACTAGAGATTATACACATCTGTTCATTACTACACTGCAGCAACAGACTATCTTATCTGACATATGAATGAAGATGCTTTATAGATGAAAATGGATAAACAGCAGTGGTCTAGTAAAGTTGCCTGGGGCCTTACCTGCATGCTCCTCATCCATTGTGTGGGTGACACCCACCTCCACAATGCTGTCTTCAGACTGCTGACTTGGCTGGCAGGCGGGTGCACCAAGGCTGGTGAGGACCTCCTCAGAATGTGTCAGTGGGGGTTGGATGGCATGACCCCCATCTCTGGCTAGCTGGTCCCTCCTAAATGCAGCAGCATGCTGATGGGCATGGTGGATCAGATGGATGCTGCACCTGCTCATAATTACAGTTGTGCTGGCCAACATTGTTTAGCCTGTGGACAAGCTCATTCCACATGGCAGTCCTCTACTGCAGATCCTGGGCCCTGCTTCTGAAGAGGATGGCATGATGCATGATGACATACTGGATGAGTGCATCATTTTCCAGGTTTGTGAATGTGGGGAGATGTTCCCAGGACATTGTACCTGGAAGACATAAATGGGATAAAAGGTCACAGGACCTCATACGGTTGTCCACATGCACATCAACAGTGGATATTACTTGCAAATAATCCTGACTATACCGTAACACTGTAAGCTATCATGGCTTTGACATCTTGCATTACTTGATGGAGGACACACCATGACAATAAGAAGTAGACTGTTTATTTAAGTAACATACAATAAAATAAAAACAATGTGTTCTCAGTAAGTGCTTTCACATTCTACCTGAATGTTTCATCAGACTGTTAAGAACACATAGCATCAACTATCTCTTAAATAATCTTATCACAATTATTTCATAACCAATCATGCTTCGTTGTTTCATTGGTATATTCAAATAGCATCATGTGATTATGCGGTATGTTTGTTCCTTTAATACAGCGCTAATTCATGTTTATTTAAAACTGTCATAAATGTAAATGTAAAGCACAGTGTCTCTTCTAATATATCTGTCACTGAATTATCTATATACATATATAAAAAACGCATATAGAAAAATACATTAATATAAATATGCCTGTACTTGAAAACACACTTTCTAAAAAACACATATTAAAGAACTGCTTATATCTGCTATATAAAAAGCATCTAAAAAACATATCCTCTAAAACAGCATTGTGGTTATAAAAACATAGTATAAACATAAATAACGACATATATAATCAACGTGCATTAGTATAGAATCTAGCAACTTATCATATTTTGCAAACATTTCTAGAATACCTGCCATAAGGTGCTTAATGCTTCATGTAAACATATCATCTAAAACATCATGATAATTCTAAAACCATAATGTAAACATGAGTAATAGCGTGTACAATCACTCAACATCTAAACAGTGCAGAATTTATTAACATATAATGAACACATACATTTCTTGGGCTGCCTACTACAAAGTGCTTGGTGTTTCATGTAAACTGAATGAGACTTCTATTAAATCATTACTAACTAATATCAAAAATATAATCCTTCTATTCCTTATTGATTCTATTCTATAGCATGGACTGTGACCAGTGACCTGCAATGCCTACTTTTATATGCCATAGCAGCTTTGGAACTCCTGAATGCAACAGTCTATCTAATCTCAATGGTGAACTTAATAAAGCCCACAGAGAATTAATACTTGTCCTACTTAACAACTATTAGCTGCTTCTATTATGGGAAAATCATTTAATGCTTGAAATCTCTTGCTGCCAAGAATGGCTTTAAAGAGATCCTATCATTAAGTCCTGGGTTTTTATCCACTTGTAGCCTCAGGATCCATTTTATTTCCCTTTGCTCAGTGTAATTTTTATGATTTCCTAACCTCACATTTCTATGTATCAATTCTATCACTAAGAACCTAAAGGTGTGTGTTGTTCCTTTATCAATAACATGTTTCGCTAATGCATTGCTCTCATCCTCCTTGCTTATGGCATATATGTGTTCTTTCATGCGTTCTCTTAAGGTTCTATTGGTCATGCCAACGTAAAAGCAAGCACATTTCATACACATAGCTAAATAAATCAAATCTTGTGTCTTACAATCTGCATAGAAATTGAATTCATAATCTCTCTTAGTGTCTGGGTGAACAAACTTATTATTATTAAACATGTATGTACACTGATTGCATCCCCTACATGCACTTAATGATAGGATCTCTTTTGCTTTTGGATTTCTGCTGTTGCTGTCACGGAGGCACTTTACCCTTGGGAGTGATTGTAAAAAAATATACAACTATTTTTCTTCTTTTACACAAGGGACATGACGGAAGGGATGCCTGAAAATCCTATTAGAGACCTAGGTTTATTCCACCATGGTCCGACAAGAGAGAATAATGAAGTGATGTTCAAGAAATTAGTTTACACTGAAAGCAATCCTCTATTGAGGCTTTCTAGAGCTGAATTAATTAACAATGAGAGAAGAGATGATGACATGAGTAAAAATATAAAAACTTTGCAATTAACCAGGCAGCTTGAGCAAACGTTAGAGAAATTAAAACAAACACAATGACAACGTAAGCACATGGAATCCTGTGTGAGTTTTAAAATAGTCCCACGAGGCTTACGGATTCTAAAGATGCCCAGTTTTGGTAATATGTATCCTGAACTTTTAAGTAAGTGGCAACAATTAAATTTAGACACAAGTTATGGATATATGGGGCTACTGATTGAACAATATCTATCAACAGAAAAAGAATTGATGATAGAAATAACGAACGTAAGACTTGAGCTAGAGAGCATATTATCAACCGAAGATTTGGGAGAACTTTTAAACAATTTCAGTAATAATACTCATTTACTAGAAAACAGATTGCTACAAGTGAAAAGGAAGAAACTCGAAAGAGACTTCCTGGATTTTCAATGGGGCAGTGTCTTTGCTTGGTCATGTGAACAAAGGGGATTGAATGACACCAACCAACAGCAATCAGCGGTCAATAGCAATGAATAACCAATGAAACGACAAGAGAGGAGGGCACAGACGCAGAGTGACAGAACGAGTAGAGTACAGGTTTCAAAATCCATGCTGAGTGAGGTATGAACGGAAGAACCATTACAGATAACCAGTTCAAACAGTTTATTGGAAAAGGGAGAGGGAAGTGAACAGTAATCACAGCCCACGACATATGTATCTCCACCTCCAGGTACATCAAATACTCACAGAAGAGGTATGTAAGATGTCCGAAGAAAGGAACCTAATGTGAGTAATGGAAAGGTGGCTGAGAACTCAAGCAGTGGCTTTTCTTTTCCTCTACCCATAAGAATACAACACAACACGCCTTGGTCATTGAAAAACAGGCCCAGGAAGCGCAAGTCACCAGAAGAACAATTGGAATTTCAAAAGAAAGTACTGCGACCTGTAAGTCAGACCTAGTTATTAATATTTCGAAACTCATTAACTGAATATGAAAGAAGTCTCTTGAATAAAAGAGTTTCCTTTATTCCTGCAAAGGATGTTGATTGTACTGATTATATCATTGATTTAAGAAACTTAAATCTTAACATGATGTTTAATGACAATAATGCATTTAAAGATGAAGGGAAGGTATTTAGAAAGCCATCAGCATTCATTCCGCAAACACATCCATTAGTAGAGGCTTTTGAGAAAGCAATGGAAAGAGACTTAAATAAGCTATACAATAGTAATAAAATTAAGAAACAAGATTTTTATAATATAAGTCAAGATGAACAGAAACACTGTGCTTTACATTTACATTTATGACAGTTTTAAACAAACATGAATTAGCGCTATATCAAAGGAACAAACACATAATCGCATGATGCTATTTGATCATACCAATGAAACAACGAAGCATGATTGGTTATGAAATAATTGCGATAAGATTATTTAAGAGATAGTTGATGCTATGTGTTCTTAACAGGCTAATGAAGCATTCAGGTAGAATGTGAAAGCACTTACTGAGAACACGTTGTTTTTGTTTTATTGTATGTTACTTAAATACACGGTCTACTTCTTATTGTCGTGGTGTGTCCTCCATCAACTTTGCTTTTGGATTTCTGCTGTTGCTGTCATGGAGGCACTTTACCCTTGGGAGTGATTGTAAACTAATATTCATCTTGCATTACACTCCTGGCCCTGACCTGTCCACTTACCCTAATATTGGACACTTCATGACATAATCCACTATTCACCATCCATTTCTGTGTAGAGGGATGACAGTGGCCATCTCCCATGCCTGTGTTCATGTAGGAGGCATACTGTGATGTTCTCATGGCCCATGGAGACTTGCTGTTGGTGGCATCAGTTGGCATTATGTCCATGCTCACCATTTATGTAGGCAGGAGTGTGAGTGATATGCATATCCCCCTGTACTAAGGTTGTGGGCAGAGTGCCACTGTTCCCACCTATCTTGCCTGATGCCGGTTGCCTGTATCAATGGCATGTGTGTATGACGTGTGCTTTACCCCCAGTACAAGTTGACATGTGTTACTGGCTCTGAGACTGTGTACATATGTATAGACATGGTTGTAATTGGCCTTTGTAGTTTGGTTATGTCTGATTTCTAGTCATAGTCTTACAGGAAGTCACCTGTGAACCTACATGCTTGCTCAGATACAGGTGCACTTGCTTCCAAGTTGTGGTCTGCACCTATGTGTCCTTGTACAACCACTATAGCAACCTATTATGTGCTTTGTGTCTTGGTGCTGTCCACCAATGGGGACTACCCTATTGTTGGTGGAGGATGATTGTACAGGTAAGGTACTGCTGATTCCATATAGCTACAGTGGATATGAAGTGTACACATCCCTGTTACAATGCATGGCACTTATGCAATTGGAACATAACCCCACAAAAGCACATGTTAACACAATCCCCACCTGTGATATGTCCTATAGCCTGCTCAGTTCAATAGGGAACATAACAACCTGTCCAGTGGAAACATATTTGAATTAATACTCAGTCCATTAAGCCAGATGAATGTCTGTGCAAACTTTTATACTGATATGTTGTGTAAACACCTGCTGAGATGATTACAGCATCCATTTTTCTTGGTTTGTACTCTAACGTCATACTACATCTTCAATTGACAATGATTGCTCACCTTCCATGAAACAGCTTTGTTTCTTTTTCAATAGACTTGCACAGGTTATGGGTCACATTTGATGTGAGAAACGTTCTGACATGACTTTTTGTGGTCTCATTGGCATACAGCACCCAGACCTGGCATTCCAACAAGGGTGTGCACACTTTGATATCCAGTGTATATGGGTGTTGATATAGCTGTTAGTGGTTGGCATGGACAGTGGGTCACAACACAGCTGTACACTTCTCTGGTTACTACGTGATAAGCATGCCTACTGTAGTACCCATATCAGTGCCATGGCAATGCAACAATCAGTAGCAGTACACATTTTATTTTGTTGTATGCAGTGACAGTGATATCACACACATGTGCAACATGTACATCCTATTTTCCAGACTGATTGTGACCCATGTTATTACTTCTGTGCCTTTCAGCTGAACATACGCATACATACACATTCTCATGGGATACCTGGTACACATTTATGTTCTATGTCATTATGGCACACTGTATTTACAGTCTTGCAGCTCAATCATATATCTCAACCTGTTATACCAGGACTTCTGGTCATTGGTCTACTTCACTGGGTAACAAAATAGGGAAGTCATTTTGATAACGCATCAATATAGCTGCCATAAAACAAGTATATGTGTAAGTGACTACAGATATCTGTCACAACTGTGAACTTTATCCAGAAGAACACTGTACAGTTGAATGTTATTAATTCAATATATCACATGCAGTTTAACACACACATCTGCATTAGTGCTTTACTATGTTCCTGCCCTATATAGTTATCCTAGATTTACAATACAAACATGTGTAATACTCATATTCACAGGTAACATATGGATATGGGCAACATCCCATTAACTGGCCTCACAGTGCA
>NC_056739.1:946302155-946317155 GCF_019279795.1 Protopterus annectens | reverse complement strand
AAACTTTTAGACAGTTGCTAGAATAACAGGATTTGTTTTAATATACATTTCCTGAAGGATTTGAGGTCTGTCACTTAAATGTATGTCATTATTTGTTGACTACAATCCTGAGACCATCCCAGTGATTTTCCAGAAAAAATAGGAACATGCCAAAAATATGAGCCAATTATCTGGACATTCTGGGAAAATCTGTGCAGTTGAGAGGTATGATTGTGCATACAGCTTATTACCACTACCAGGATCCGAACCATGGCTGTGTCTGCTAAAAATACAACAATTTCTGTTTCATCAGAGTGAGCTATTTAGAAACTGCTGTCTGTTCTTTCAGTGTTTTCTAAGTCTCTCTTGGTTGTACAGTCAGACCTTGTGATTACAACAGTCTTATACAGACATCCCTAGACATATTTTTATGTAGCACAGTGTGAGGAGCAGTGGTTGACACTACAGTACTATTGTGATATCAGATATTGGTGAATGCTGCATGTCAGGCCATACAATACCAGAGTAAACAGAACCACTCTAGGATTTAAAACTTTATTGACAGGCAGTTAGTTTTCTTATCTGAAAAACCTGTGGGGAGAATGTTTGTTAACACTACCTGACTGTTTTTACACATATTCCCAGATTCCTAGTTAAAATTATGACCATACCTCTCAATCTCTTAATGCACAGATCTGGACAAAGCTTGACAACATGGGGGTACAAATAGGGACATATTTTGAATATTCCTCTTAAAAACTTACAGATTTGCTAGAGTAGCAGGGTTTTTTAATATACATTTTCCTGAAGGATTTGAAGTCTGAAACTCAAATGTGAGTCATTATTTAGTGACTACAATCCTGAGATTATCCCAGTGATTTGACAGGGAGAAAGAGGAACAGGCCAAAAATATGAGCCAATTATCTGGACGTTCTAGGAAAATCTGTACAGTTGAGAGGTATGATTATGCATACAGCTTACTTCCACTTCCAGGATTCGAGCCATGGCTGTGTGTGCTAAAAACGCAACAATTTGGGTTTCATCAGAGTGAGCTATTTAGAAACTGCTATCTGTTCATGGTTTTACAATCTGACCTTGTACATACAACAATCTTATACAGACATTCCTAGACATATATTTTTTATGTAGCACAGTGCGGGTAACAGTGGTTAACACAACATTACTATTCAGAGAATGCAACACTAAATGCCATACAATACCAGAGTAAACACAACCAGTCCAAGATTTAAAACTTTATTGCCAGGCAGTTATGGTTTTATTTAAATATCACCTATATGGGAATATTATTGTCATACTGGTCTGGTTTATTGAGTACAACCCATACACACAGTTTTTATACTGCCAGGTGACTTCCTGCTACTTTATATTTATTTGGTATGACTACTACAAGCAGGATTGTTACTCACCAGCTTTGCGACACAGCCTTTGCAACCTACTGGCATGGGCTTCTTGATTCACAGCCCGCTCAGCTGCAGCTGTAAAGGGAATAGAGAAATATTTAAGCATACCTATCCATCACATGCACAGGCTGGACTTTGGTAAACAGTTATTGATATGAATACTTACACACTGCTGGGACATCACCCCTCTGCCTTGCTTCTTGGATCCACTCATCCAAGTGCTCCCTCTTCTTCTGCTTCAAGTCAGCATAGTGGAGCTGGACCTGCTGACCAATCCAAGGGATACCGGTGGCACTGGTGAGATAATGGGTGAGATGGTCCCAGACTTCCGCTTTATATTTGTAGCCCTGGTACTGGTCCTGCAGCAGTCTCTCATCATGGTTATTTACCAGGAGTCCTACCATGAACTTGGACTCCTGTATGCCCCAATGCTGCACCCAGAACTGCATGCCCTCGCTAACACCTAACATATTGCTTACAGTGGGAAGCTGCAACCAGTTATGAGCTGTATTCCCACTTGCAGGGTTTAAATATGGCTGATTTCCCACCCTTTGCCGTGATTGGATGGTTTTGAATATGCTGAGCTAAGCTAAGCTATGGGCAAACCTGCTTAGCTAAGGTTGGCAGTGCTTATAGGGGCAGGTTCAACACTGCTTACCAATGGGCAAATCCACTTAGCTGGGCTACTCATTGCTTAGCAGTCATATTTACACAATGCTTACCTGTGGTAAGCAAAGCTGTTCAATGCTTAGCATTGCTTATTTTTTATTTTATAGACTATCTGTTGTATGGGATTGAGGGATCATTCATTAAATATTATAAATTTGTTTACTGTGCCTGACATCCCCCAATCTGCTTTCATTATATTTATTCATGTGTGACTATACTGTATGGGGCACTTGTGTTTATATGGGGGTTTCGCAACTTTATTAAACTGACACCTCACATCTGGTCCTACTACAGTACTCCGGTTAACAAATATATGTTATTTAGTAACTAATTATAAAAAAATGTTTATGTACTGCTTTATTGTTTACAATGGGGATCAAACCGGGAATGGCTGTTTGCAAAGCATAAGCTCTAATCCCTACACTATTGCACTAGTGCTTATGATAGATGTATCTTGCTATTTAACTTCTTGTGGTGTTTAAGCTAGACTAAGTGTAGCTAAGCAAAGGAAACACCCATGCAGCTATGCTTACATTTTATTGCATGTTTTAAAGAAATGTATTTGTTGTGTTTTTTTTATTTGGACCCTTCAGAATATTCCTGCTAATGCTGAACCTGTTATTCTATCAATTTTCTGCTTTGTGGGATGGTTGTCCTTTTTGGTTTTGTCCACATTCCTTACTCTGACAGGTTGGGAGGTGTGCGCTATGTGCTTATGCTACATCAGTTATTCTATCAACTTTTGGCTTGGTATGGATAACTGTCCCTTATGGCTTTGACCAGATTTTTTACCCTGATGTGTTGAGGGTGTTATGAGCCTTCTCACTCATTTTAAATTGCTGAAAGGCAATTCTGGAAGTGCAGTGGGCATGTGCATTGTGAGAGCTCTGCTCTCAGGCACACCCCCTGCACTCATACACTGAATTGTGTTCATTTTAGAGCATGGCAACATGTCTTCTTACATATGCATGGCATGCTGCCATGCTGAACAGGAGCTGTCCCTGCCATGCAGGAATAACTTATTCCTGTATGGCTGCTTGCTGAATTCAGGAGTATGTGTGTCCTTTTTTGTGTGTGTGTTTGTGTACATAATCCCAAGGGAAAACAGCTTTGTCGAAAATCTTTCATAGACTTTTCATTACTACTTTACATTTTGGGTCTCCACCTGCTCCATCCTTTATACCAGCTATGACCTACCACTCTAAATCCCCAACAGTGCATATAAATAAACCAACCTGATCAGTAGTATTTTATATATGCTCATTACATCAAGACCTTATCCATACTTGGGTCTTAGCTAGACCTTAAACTAGCAGTTCTCACTCAATCAGCGGTAGAAAAATAGTATGACAGAATCTGACCTGGTCTTTTCAAGTGCCAGGATCCTGCGGGAAAGAAGCCTAGGACATTTTTGTTGCCTAGTTCACATCTCTCCTGTGTCTGGTTAAAACATAATATTACCCCTTTTTCCTTGGTAATCCCAGTCTTTACCTACTCTGCCCTGTTGGTAATCATTTTCACTGCAGTGGGTAAGGGGAGGAAAGACCAGGACAAAGAAACAGAAAGAATTAATATGAAATGTTATGACGCTGAATCTTAACTATTCTGGTTTCTTGAAATTAAATAAGTCTTTTCAAAATGTGCATTTGCAATAAATAAATAAATAAAACATGCAGTGATTTTTTTTTCAGTATTTAGCCATTTACATGTTTGCACAAAATAAGTTATAATAACTCATGATAACTTGCATGACATACATTTATGTATGTATGCATGTATATGTGCATGTGTTTGTGTGCGTGTGTGTGCACGTGTGTGTGTGTGTGTGTGTGTGTGTGTGTGTGTGTGTGTGTGTGTGTGTGTGTGTGTGTGTGCGTGTCAGTATGTTTGTTAGAAATATTTTGAAGATGAATGTTTCTTTGAGATTCATAATTAGTAATAGCATGTATAAAGTTTCACAATTTCTTTCCTAATATAGTATGCATTCACCTTCATAATTTGCCCAACTTGAAATGTGTCCTATGAAAATGAAAAGAAGTAATTAAAGTCTCTCTGGAGTTGCACGGTAATAATCATTAATAATTTCCAGTCCATTTCATTACGTTCCAGTGGTTCATAATCTCATGGGTGCCATTCAGTAGTGTGCCATTAAAACTCTAGGCATTTTTATTCCAGACATAGCTAACAAAATATCAATAGTGATTATGCTTTAAGCAGTGCCTTACAGATTTTATGAAGTTTTGCAAAGTGCAGCAAATTATGGGGTACATTGCAAGGATGTTTCATAAAATTTGGCAGAGAGATTTTGGGAAAGTCATAATTCACTGGCTACAAAGTAAAACAAAAAAGTATTTTATTATTATGTTTATTAAAATGCATTTGACAAACTGCTAATATATAAATATGTCTACTTCTTGTGTAATGTTGTTTAAAGTTTGTAAATGAACCTATTATGCTACTGTGAAAAGTATTATAATGCACTTTTCCATTTATTTGAAAATAATAAGCTATTCAGAAATAGCAAATACTATGCAGATGCTGTTGATAAAATAATATATTAATTTATAGAAAACAAATTTCTTATCAGCCTCTTTAGTATCAAGTAGCATACCTTAGGTCCAAAAGTACATGTAGTAGAAATCAGATACACTGTCTCATTGAGTTATCCCTGTTTCACAGTTGGGGTTTTAACATTCAACGTTTTCTCAGAAGAAGAAGTCTATAGTATGCCATGTCTTTTTATGTCAAGTTTCAGTAAAAAATATTTGGTTATGAATGAAGAGTAATACTTTGTATAAGAAATTCCTACATTTGATAGATTCAGCAGTAGCTCACTGAGTATTGACTGGGCAGAAGCCCCATAATGTCCTGGCAAAACACAGCAACAGCAGCACAAAGATATTTATTGCCCCACATTGGTGAAGGCATTATAGGAAATACGCAAAGTTCCCCATAAAATTAAAAAAGATTCAGCACACTTGCTCTTGAATACAAAGTTACTTAGTCTTTTAATAATGAACAGTGACAAAAAATGGAATAATGGAGTGAAGTTGTATGGTAAGTCACTTACAGTTGCAGTCGGAAAGGACAAGGAACCAAAATGCACAGTTAGTAAAATTATGAATATCCAATGTACTGCTGTCTTTATCTTCCAGTTTAACAACACAAGAAAAGAAATGTTGTCCATGAGCTACACTACATGCCACCCTTAAAAACAAGGTATCAATATGAAGTGCATTATCCATATGCCGAAGGTGTGCCTATGCCGTGACATTTGTAGGAAAAGGTGCAGCATAGGTGATCCCCTGTATGCAGGATTTCTCTCATCAACATTGTAAATGAATAAAAACACACCTCTCTGTATTACATGCAACCCATCACTTCAATAAACAGCAATACGGAACTTCATTGGAACAAGAATAACATCACTTCCCTTCCTTAAATAACATTTCATAATGCCCCAATAATTAATCATTTTTCATTAAATATTAGAAACATTACTAGATTAATAAAACCACATTAGTAAACATTAAATATGAACATGCTCACAATTATTCATAAGGATGTATAAATTCTTCTATACTACAGTTTCAATTAATTTTTAATTCATTTAAACCATATTGGCCCTCGAGACCAGCATACTGTGGATAGATAACTTTTCATTTTTTCATGGAGTCTTCCAATTCAAACATTTTAACCAAAGAATTCCAATTTTTATTTAAAATAGATCATATCTCATACGACCCCTTTCCAAAGGCTAACACCGTAGCCTTATCCAAATCAGAAATGCACTCAACTACCACAACACAGCACAAATCACAAGACACTTAGCTCACCTACACAGTGTGCCCCTCAACCTAAGCCCCTAAAGCAAAACAGCTTGCCCAATACACTAAGCATAGGTGACTCGATAGTGAGGCACACTGATGTCCCACTCACAAGGCTGAATAAGGAGAAGGTAACAGTCAGCTGTCTGCCGGGGGCCAGGATTTGACACATAACACATTCACTCAGGTCACTCCACAACAAGTACAAGTAAGACTCTGTCATCATCCATGTCAGTGTGAATGACTTGAGATGCAACTCCCTGGACTACATGAAAAGAGACATGGAGGAGCTCTCAGATTATGTGGCCCCAGGCAGGTATGACCCTAGCCCTGAGTAGCATCCTACCGTCACCCAGAATGATACCGCAGTACAAGCAGAAAATTATTGACTTCAACAATTGGCTAAGTTTCTGGTGTCATTCTAAGGCAATCCAGTATCTGTCTAAGGCTCTTGCCACCTCTATAGTGCCTTTTTTAGGTGGTGTTCCAAAGACCAGATTACCACCATAACAGCTATAAATAAATGCAGTCTGAGGGTCATGCTGCTCAATGCTAAAAGTCTAAATTTCAAGAGGCACTCGCTCAAATCCCTCCTGAAAATGGAGAACATCGACATTTGTGCTGTAACAGAGACTTGGTTTAAAGCAGCAGAAAGCACCCCTGCACTACCAAGCTATAACTCATTCCACACCTTTTGGCCCCAGAACATGGGCCGAAGATCCAAAGACAGTGGTGTCTCCATATTCATAAAGGATGCACACACCTCCAAACTAGTAACACAGCATAATGCATTGGAGATACTTCAGGTACAACTAACAGTGGGTAAGATGCTGATTCAGGTCATAGTCTGCTATAGGTCCCCAACCATGTCCCAAGACTCTCACTCCATGTTCCTAAGCACCCTGGAAACTATTAGGGTCCAACTTAACACTCTCATAATAGGTGACTTCAACTACCCCTCCATCAACTGGGAAAACTACTCATGCACCAATGCCTTGCCCAACACTTCCTAGAATTCATTAATTCCAATGCCCTGGACCAGCTCATTCTTACCCCCACTAGAGGAAGCAACATCTTTGACCTGGTTATTACTAACATGGGCAACCATTGCTCAACACCAATAGTCAATTCCTCCCTGGTTAGATCTGACCACAAACTAATTACCATGGAAATCCACATCTCACCCACACCAC
Organism: Protopterus annectens; assembly: GCF_019279795.1. Taxonomy (NCBI): domain Eukaryota; kingdom Metazoa; phylum Chordata; order Ceratodontiformes; family Protopteridae; genus Protopterus; species Protopterus annectens. The sequence goes on along the minus strand of NC_056739.1, from coordinate 946,310,066 downwards.
CAGCAAAGGTAACTGCCATGAAAAAACGTCTCCAAAGCTGACTTTGGGCTCCAAAAATAGAGATGGCTAACTTCACGGCACCCATGCAAATAGAAAATAGGTGCATGGCCACCAAATCATACACCCATGCATTGTACGAACATGTACATAAATGCATGGAACTAGCCATACCCAATAGAACCAAGATGCTCTCCTCCAAAAAAAGGAAGACAATCTGGTGGTCCTCTGCCACTAACAAACTCTACAACAGAAGGAAGAAGCTGTTGTAGAAAAAGGTGAAGTCCCAAGACTGGAAGAACTCCCTTATTAGCCTCAACAAAAAGTTGAGATCCTTCATCAAAACCTCTAAAGCTAGCTATGAAGGCAGAATTGCAGCAGACACTAAAAACAACCACAAAGCCTTCTACAGTTATATCAAGAATCTCCACGGCAATACCCAGATTTGTTCTGAAGGACCAATCACATTACCAGAGGAATGCCAGGCACCCAGCATTATTACAGCACAGGCTAAAGCTGCATTGTCCAAGGCCAAGAATATAGCTTCCATGTGACCTGACAATATCCTTGACTGTATACTACATGAACTACAAAGTGAACTGGCACCACACCTGTGTGCCCTGTTCAATCACAGCCTCACCTCAGGCTTTGTCCCTGCAGAATGCCGCACTGCTACAGTCATCCCTCTCCATAAAGGGGGAAGAACTACAGACCCTGGGAGTTATTAACCAATTAGCCTGATGAGTCTGATATGTAAGGCTATGGTGCTCATCGTCATGGACTTTATTAAAAAGGATATAGGGAATCTCCAAACTCTGGATCCCATGCAATTTGGTTTTGTGTAGGGTAGATCAGGCCTGCTCAACCTGGTTGACTTCTTTGCATCAGTCACCAGAGCTGTGGATGAGGGCAAGGCAGTTCATACAGCCTACATCGATCTGGCCAAGACCTTTGATAACATTCCCTACTCAGGAATTATTGATAGACTCACCAAGCTAGGCACTGACCCCTATACCACTAGGTGGGCTGCAAATTGGCTCACAGATAGAACCCACAGTGTGAAAGTAGCAGACTCCAAGTCAGACTGTTGACCAGTCATGAGTGGAGTCTCACAGGGATTGGTCTGAGTCCTCTCCTTTTTGGCATCTACTTCTCAGAAGTCCAGGCCAACACGAAGGGACTCTGGCTGATCATGTTCACTGAAGATTGCAAGCTGGGAGCCATTATTAACTCCCCATGTGATGTAGACATCCTACAGAAAGGCCTCACTGAGACCAACGACTGGTGTTGAAACCATAGCCTTAAGCTTAATGGCAAAAAAATGCATAATTTCCTTAGGGAAAAACTCTGTCCCCACTAATTACCACATTGATGGTAACCCACTGAACACTGAAGGCATTATAACACATTTGGGGACACAGGATGACAGCAACCTGTCCTTTGACTACCACATTGCCACTGTGGTCAGAAAGTCTCTCTGTGTGACACATCTCATTACCAAGGATTTTGCCTCCAGGAAGAAAGAGGACATCCTCTCTCTCTACTCTTCCCTTATTAGACCAATCATCGAGTATAATGTCCCATTTGGCATGTACCTCACTAAACACCTGCAACAGCTGGCAAAGCCACAAAAGTACCTCACAAAGAGGACCTTAGGCCTTAAACACATGCCCTACATGGAAAGACTCAAAAAACTCCAGTTTTTCTCTGTCTCATATCATCTATTAAGAGGCAATCTCTGCTTGACTTACAAATCCATGTATGACCCAGCCCTGTTAGAAATGTTACACCTAAAGAAATCCCAACCCCTCCACACCACAAGCTCCAGGGACCTCACCCTCTTTACCACAATCAACAAAACATGCTGGAGAGACCAGTTAATAACACAGAGACTGACCATGCTCTGGAATAGACTTCCATACATGTCATGCAGAGCACCTCACCGGCCCCTTTCAAGTGAAATCTTGATGAGTGGATGGGAAATAGAAAGTTCACCCCGGGGATCACTCCAGTGGCTCTACTTGATAGAGGCACAGGGAACTAACAGCGGCATGATGCCAGGGCGCTTCTATGGGCTAGGCTTGTAAAAGCTACAGGGGCATTGGCCTAGTACACATCTATAAACCTATGAACCTTAGTAAAATCATTGCTATTCTCTCTTTTAAATATCATACTCATAGGATGTTTTAAAATAGACTTAAATGTTGCTAGCCTCCCTACAAGGACCATTTCACATATTTTTTTCTACTAAATCTTCTGTTTGATTCCTTTTAAAAAAAACTCTAGAGTTAAATTGCCTGTTTCAACAAAAAATAATTCATCTTCTGATATAAGCCCATATAATATTACTATTCCTCTTTAATTAAACTTTTCTAATGCCATAAGGGATGATTACTGTTATAATGCAAGTACCTGTTAGAAAAGATGGACTTTCTGAAAAAGTTCAAACTATCTCCACTCCATTCTGATGTTAAGGTTAAAAAAGATAGTTTGGTTAAGGTACCCAAAAATATACTTAAACAATCTCTGACCTCTTTCCACATCACAAATATATCTGAGATTAAAATAATGTGCACTTTTATGGAATTGTCTTTATGCAAAAATTATGTACTTTGAAGGGACTATTACAAGCAAATAAATGGAGTAGCAATTGGGACATTAGTACTAATATTGCATTATGGTGGTGGGAAATTAATTCTGTTTTTCCCTCAGTCTGCAAACAATATATATATATATATATATATATATATATATATATATATATATATATATATATTAGATTATTAGATTTCTGGATAACAATATTATTACTCTTACCCTTTGGACTAATGCTTTCAGTGTGCATGCACAAGAATGCCAGTATTTCAAGAAGTTTATTTTTTATGTACTTGAGAAGGAGACTAAAAATGTTAGGAGTGTAAACTGGGAAAAATATTTGGAGATTCGTGAATTATTTTAGTAAATTTGATTGAATGCCTTAGAGGCTCCAGGAAATAATAAAAAGTTATTCATCAACAGTATTTTAGTCTCTAGGGCCTACATGGTTTGAATGAAGTAAAAATGAATTAAAATGTAAAGTCGAAGATTTTGTATTTTGTGAATATTTATGAGCATGTTAGCATTTAGTGTTTATTAATAATGCCCTTTTATTATTTTAGATGATGGTTTTAAGTATTTAATGAAAATTGTTTAATTATTCGGGTATTAAGAAACAATATTTAAGGAAGGGAAGTGATGTTATTCTTTTTATGGTAAAGTTCTATTTTTTAGGAAAGGAAGAGGTAAATTGTTTACTTAGGCTGCATGGAGTGCAGAGCAGCATGTGTTATTCATTTATTGTGGTTAACAGAGTAGCACATTTTTAAAGACTGATGTGATTCACCAAGATTGTCATACACACACCTTGTGTCTTACTGACAAGCTGTACCACTACACCCCATATACAGAAAGGTAATGCCTGGGATGTTTAGTGGACATTTTTTTCTATTATTGTTAAAGTATTTAGCAACCATTCTACTCCTCCATACATCAGTCAAATAGGATTTCACTGTCTATGGCAGTAGGTTCGTCCTCATTGCTGACTACTACAGTTCATGAATTTGTATGTGGCCACAATCCTCAAAACACCAACCCCACCAGTTACACACATTTCAGCACTGACGGGACTCTAATGTAAAGCATAACTACCAAGTCTGGATATGCCCTGATTACTCAGCTTATCAAAAGAATTAACATAAATTTTACTGAGGGAATAGTTTCCAATTCATGTTTCAGATGTGTGACTTAGTGGTAGTTCTCAAAAAGGTGAACATGAAGGAAAACATTTCAGCTGTCATCAATTCCTCATGGTTCCATCTTAAAATGATCACCCTATTTAAACATCTAATACCATTTTCTGATCTTCCTTCATTGATGCAAGTGCTTAATTCTCCCATTTAGATTACTGCAATGTTTGCACTTGTAACTGCATGAAGCAGAATTTAACTGCCTGCATCTAATGCAAAATTTGACAGCCTGGTTATTTACTAGAGTATCCATGTTTGTTTGTGTCTTTCAGATTTTCCCAATTAGGGGACGCCACAGCGGAACTCCGGTCCGCTAATGATTGGCAGTTGATTTTTACGTACCGGCTTTCCAGGCCTGATGCACAACCTTCAATGAAGGTGTGCCCATTCATGTATGTCTCCATGCAGAAGACACTCTAGCTAGAATTGAACCGGACAGCATCTTACTGTGAGGCGACAACGCTACCGCAGCACCACCACCGCGGGTCTTACTAGAGTATCCATGTACCAACATAAATTACAAGTTCAGAATCATCTGTACTAGCTTTCTGTTGAAAAAAATATATAATAATTATAATTATTACTATAATTATAATATATATAATTAATATAATGACAGTATGAACATGATCCACACTTAACTATTCTTTTTTTTTTTACTAAACTAAACTTTATTATTCTTATTTCCTTCTAAAATAGTCATAATGTTGTTTCCCTTCTTATATACGATATTCAGTCTTTTTCTCAACTTTTCTTCCAATTCAAACATTTTAACCACAGGATTACAATTTTTTATTTAAAATAGATCATACCTCATACACCCCCTTTCCAAAGGCTAACACAGTAGCCTTATCCAAATCAGAAACGCACTCGACCACCATGACACAGCACAAATCACAAGACACATAGCTCACCTACACAGCGTGCCCCTCAACTTAAGCCCCTAAGGAAAAACAGCTTGCCCAATACACTAATCATAGGTGAATTGATACTGAGGCACACTGATGTCCCAATCACTAGGCTGAATAAGGAGAAGGTAACAGTCAGCTGTCTGTTGGGTGCCAGGATCAGACACATAGCACACTCACTCAGGTCACTCCACAACAAGTACAAGTAAGAGTCTGTCACTGTCCATGTGGGTGTGAATGACCTGAGACACACCTCCCTGCACTACATGAAAAGAGACATGGAGGAGCTCTTGGGTTATGTGGCCCCTGCAGACATGACCCTAACCCTGAGCAGCATCCTACCATTGCCCAGAATGTACAAGCAGAAAATGACTGACTTCAACAATTGGCTATGTTTCTGGTGTCATTCTAAGGGGATCTAATATCTGTCTGCTTGGGATGACATGATTGACACACCTCGATGCTTTGCCAGAGATGGCCTGCATCTGTCACTCATAGGTTTCTGGATACTGGCTAAGGATCTTGCCACCCCTTTAGTGCATTTTTAGGCGGTGTTCCAAAGACCAAATTACCACCGTAACAGCTATAAATAAATGCAATCTGAGGGTCATGCTGCTCAGTCCTATAAGTCTAAATCTCAAGATGCACCCACTCGAAGCACTCCTCAAAATGGAGAACATCAACATTTATGCTGTAACAGAGACCAGGTTTAAAGCACCCCTGCACTACCAAGCTATAACTCATTCCACACCTTTCAGCCCCAGAAGATGGACTGAAGCTCCAAAGGCAGTGGTGTCTCCATATTCATAAAGGACGTGCATACCTCCAGACCAGTAGCCCAGCATAACACATCGGAGATACTTCAGGTACAACTAACACTGGGTAAGACAGCGATTCAGGTCATAGCCTGCTATAGGTCCCCAACCATGTCCCAAGACTCTCACTCCATGTTCCTAAGCACCCTGGAAACTATTAGGGTCCATCTCAACACTTTCATACTGGGTGACTTCAACTACCCTCCATTATCTGGGAAAACTACTCATGCACCAGTACACTTGCCCAACACTTCCTGGAATTCATTAATTCCAATGCGGTGGACCAGCTCATTCTTACCCCACTAGAGAAAGCAACATCCTTCAACTAGTTATTACTAACATGGGCAACCATTGCTCAGCACCAATAGTCAATTCCTCCCTGGTTAGATCTGACCACAAACTAATTACCATGGAAATCCACATCTCACCCACACCACCAGCAAAGATAACCACCATGAAAAAAATTCTCTAAAGCTGACTTTGGGCTCCTAAAAACAGAGGTGGCTAACTTCACAGTACCCATCCAAACGGAATATAGATGCATGACCGCCAAATCATAAACCAATACACTGTACGTATACGTACATAAATGCATGGAACTAGCCATACACAATAGAACCAAGATGTTCTCCTACAAAAAAAGGAAGACAATCTGGTGTTCCCTGCCATTAACAAACTCTACAACAGAAGGAAGAAACTGTTGTAGAAAAAGGTGAAGTTCAAAGACTGGAAAAAACTCCCTTATTAGCCTCAACAAAAAGATGAGATCCCTCATCAAAATCTCTAAAGCTAGTTATGAAGGCAGAATTGTGGCAGACACTAAAAACAACCACAAAGCCTTCTACAGTTATATCAAGAATCTCCATTGCAATACCCAGATTTGCTCTGAGTTACTGCACAATGGTACCTCCTATACTGACCCAACAGATATTGCCAACATACTGGCCGACAGATTCAGTGCCAACATTACACCCCCAAAGGAACAATCACAATACCAGTAGAATGCCAGGTAGCCAGCATTACTGCAGCACAAGTTAAAGCTCCATTGTCCAAGGCCAAGAATACAGCTTCCATGTGACCCAAAAAATATCACTGGCTGTATTCTACATGAACTACAAAGTGAACTGGCACCACACCTGTGTGCCCTGTTCAAACACAGCCTCACCTCAGGCTTATCCCTACAGAATGGTGCACTGCTACAGTCATCCCTCTCCATAAAAGGGGATCAACTACAGACCCTGGGAATTATTGCCCCATTAGCCTGATGAGTCTGATATGTAAGGCTATGGAGCACATCATCATGGACCTAATTAATAAGGATATAGGGCATCTCCAGACTCTGGATACCATGCAATTTGGTTTTATGTAGGGTAGATCATGCCTGCTCAACCTAGTTGACTTCGTTGAGTCAGTCACCAAAGCTGTGGATGAGGGCAAGGCAGTACATACAGCCTACCTCAATTTGGCCAAGGTCTTTGATAACATTCCCCACTCAGGAATTATTGATAGACTCACCAAGCTAGGCATCAACCCCTATATCACTAGGTGGGTTGCAAACTGGCTCACAGATAGAACCCACAGTGTGAAAGTAGAAGACTCTAAGTCAGACTGTCGACCAGTCACAAGTGGGGTCCCACAGGGATCGGTCCTGGGTCCTCTCCTTTTTTGCATCTACTTCTCAGAAGTCCAGGCCAACACGAAGGGACTCTGGATGACCATGTTCACCAAAGATTGCAATCTGGGAGTCATTGTTAACTCCCCATGTGATGTAGACATCCTACAGAAAGGCCTCACTGAGACCAACGGCTTGCTTCAAAACCATAGCCTTAAAATTAATGGCAAAAAATGTATCGTCATTCCCTTTGGGAAAAACTCAGTTCCCACTAATTACCACACTGATGGCAGCCCACTGAACACTGAAGATGTTATAAGACATCTGGAAACGCAGGTTGATAGCAACCCCTCTTTTGACCACCTCATTGCCATTGTGGTCAGAAAGTCCTTCTATGTGGCACATCTCATTACCAAGGGTTTTGCATCCAGGAAGAAAGAGGTCATCATCTCTCTCTACTCTTCCCTAATTAGACCAGTCATCAAGTATAATGCCCCATTTGGCATGTACCTCACTAAACACCTGCAACAGCTAGAAAGGCCATAAAAGTACCTCACAAAGAGGACCCAAGGCCTTAAACAATTGTCCTATATGGACAGACTCAAAAAACTCCCACTTTTCTGTCTCATATCATCTATTAAGAGGTGATCTCTGCTTGACTTACAAAGCCATGTCTGACCCAGCCCTGTTAAAAATGCTACACCTAAAGAAATCCAAATCCCTCCAACACGCTCCAGGGACCTCAACCTCATTTCCACAATCAACAGAACATGCTGGAGGGACAAGTTCATAAT
>NC_056739.1:946184655-946297155 GCF_019279795.1 Protopterus annectens | reverse complement strand
TGTTAACAGTTTTCTTGCCCCCATTAATACTTGCTGCATATCCTCAGTAACCAGGAGACGAAAGGATATTAAAACACTATCATCTAAGCAGTCAGTCAAAGTTTTTTGGGGTCAGGATGTATCAAACATCCTTGTTCTTGTGTGACTAGGTCCACTCTAAGAGGATGCTTGTGATAATTGTCACTGGACTATTCCAAAATAATGGAGTACCACTGTTTCTTGGGTCAGAAGGTAGTCGCCACAATGATTTTGAGGAATTCCTTCTAAATCTTCAGAAGTATCCTGGATATTAGGAGAAAGGGTAGAAAAACATACAGGTACTTTCCTGTTCAAAGAAAAGAAAATGCATCTGTCTCTCAGGCCTTCTTGCATAGAGTCCTAGGGCAAAACTTTCCCGGTTGATTGTTCAAAGAGGAGACATAAATGTGTATTGAGGAACTCCCCAAAGTTGCATCAAATCTTGGAAGACCCATTATTCTGGTTTCCATCTTGAGAGTCTGCCTTTGTCCTGCTCAGCTTGTCTGCTACACAATTTTGTTAAGATGAAATGTAGGATGCCTATAAAGTCACACTATTGTTTAAAGATATATTCCATGCTAACATAGTTAGTCTGCATAAGGGTTAAAACTTGTTTCCCCTTTGCTTATGTACCACATCACTGTTGTATTGTCTGTAATAACTTGAAGAGGTCTTGAGGACCAAAGGTGATTAAGAGAGTTGAATGCCTTGACAAGAGCAGCCATCTCTTTTATGTGCACATGCTTGTGTCTGTCTATGTTGTCCCACATACCCAGCACTTTTATCCCCCTTCACACTGTTCTAAAAGCAATGTCTGATGCATCTGTGGTGACTGACTCCTTTGAAGCAGGATGAGAAAAGGGAGACCTGGATTTAGGGATATTTGATGTCTCCATCAAGTGATTTCTCTTCTAACAAGTCCCAGAACTGGAATTTGGAAAGATAATAGGCATTATTTCTGAAACAAAAGAGACTTCAGAAGGTATAGTATCTGCTCATGTGGAGTCTTGACAGAAGTATCATGAGAATCATAGATACCATGAGCCCCAGAATCCTGAGGTATTCCCTCACAGTGACTAAAGTGTGAATGGAAATCCACCAGAACAAATCTAAATATAAATCTGTTTTAGTTCTTGTGGAAAATGGTGACACATAATCGGGGATATTATCCCCACTACATGATGAGTGCCACATTATGGAAGACTCACCAGGAACACAATCCTGTGTGATGGAGTCAGAAAAGAATTTGGAGTATTTTCTTGGAATTCCAGCTTGCATAGGAGATCTCTTACCAAAATGATAGATCCCTGACACTTTGAAAAACACTGCAAAGGCAGGCAAGTTGCCTAAATATGGAAAATGTGGATACCTAGTAGCTGGCAATGGGATACAACTAAAGCTAGATACTTTGCAAATATTCTTGGAGCAGTGCATTTTCTAAAGGGTAAGTCAGAGAACTGATAATGTGACCCAGGCACACAAAACCTTAAGAAACATCTTAAGTTTAGATATATAGGAATACAATGATAAGCATCTTTAAAAATTTAAGGTTACAAAAAAATTCAAATGAAGAAGAATGGGTAACATGTTGTAAAGTGAAAGCTTTAAGAACTTGTGAACTATCACTTACTGGTTTAGGAAATAAATTTCCTGAACTGGTCTCCAAGCATTTTCTTTCTCCCAACTGAGAAGGAGTTACTGTTTCTATTAATCCCTGAGGGATTTCTTCTCACTTCCATCTGAAATAATGCTGAGTCAGTCATAGAATCCATTTTCTGAGATGAATCCAGCACTAAGTGATTTAGGCAGTCACCTAGAGCCCACTGGCTTAGGGGTGGGGGTCACTGGTCAGGGAGCTGCCATAAAACTTACATTTTTTCTTTAAGAAGGCATTTTGCATGTGTTACAATTCTTAGTGTCTGTGCAGGCATTTTACTAAAGACACATGGACATTTAAAAACTCGGGCAGAGAAAATTGCTGTTCAGAAAGAGGTGTGTGTGTGTGTGTGTGTGTGTGTGTGTGTGTGTGTGTGTGTGTGTGTGTGTGTGTGTGTATGCATGTGACATGCTCCAGTTAGGGATGGCATGTTGGTTAAGTTATTCAGGTTTAAACCCGGTATTTTGATTACAGGACCCAAGAACCTAAATCCTCTTCACCAACTACAAAAGTGTCATCAGCAGATGCATTGTGAAAGGACTGTTGAGTTTTAGTGGATTTTCAAGGACTGAAGAGATTTTGTGCATTTTTAAAGAATATTGAGTTTCTATGCATCTTCAAGGAATGTTGAGTTTCAGTTCATTTTCAAGGAATATTGAGTTTAAAGATAAAATAAGTTTACTGTTGCTCATGCTAAGTCTGTTTTCAGTGTGTAAATGTTTTGTTTAGCAAATGGCCATCATCAGTGTCTGTGCTATAAATTTTGAAAAAAGTATTAGCATCACAACAGGTAGCATACTTGCTCTTGCTGCAGAAGACTGTGAGCTCTAATCCCACATTATGTAGATGGAGTGCTGATATTGCAGTGCCCTTTAAGGGGGTGAGAGTGTTGCACTCTTGAGTTTGCCTTACTTTGGATGAGATGCCTAGTAGCTATGAACCTGTTGCTAGTTTGACAGCCATTACCTTTTGCAATATTACCAGCTTACCATTCTTTCTAATGTAACATGGATAATTTATTCTTCAAGGGCAGTAAGCACTGAATTTGTACATGAAATACTGAAATGTAAAGTTGTTTGCCAACAACAACCTATCCATTAGTTATAGACAGCTTTAATGTGGAATTATTTAAATGACTTTTACTTCTGCAGAGATTGTGAGTATTGACTGATATTGGTGGATTGTAATGGCAAAAGTTTGAATGGTCTTTTGTAGTTGAAATGTTTTGTAACGGGTAGTTTTATCATTATTGTTCATACATTTTTCTCATTATTTACTAGAAAAATGTTTAAATCTACAAATTTAAAACACACTCTAACAAGTGGTTATATATTATACAAGGAATATAATTTAATGCTAGCAGGATGGTGCATTAAAGAACCCAGGAATGTACGCATGGTCCTAAAAATGTTTGAAGGAGCCTATGTTTTGAAAATAGCCCAAAGGTAAACTAATCCAACACTGGCCAGGTGCATTTTCCTTAAATGTGAATTTCAATGCTGTTTCAATGAATGTGAGTTGCAAGGGTAAATAAGTTTACTGTTCATGCCAAGTCTGTTTTTACTGTGAGACTGGATTTTTTTTTGTTTATCCAGTAGCTATCAGTGTTTGTGGTATAAAATTTAAAACATAAGTTTTAAATATTTCTAATCATTGTAGAAGTGAAAAAGAAAATATAATGCACACTGACAGATATGAGCAGTGTTTATAATAATTTGGGAGAAATACCTAAGTAATCATTCACTAGAATGGCTGAAGGATATTGTGGGGTGGGCCCCTGATCAATGACCCTGTCTTGGGCTTCATTTTTACCTTTGGAACAAACTTCCTATTTGTCACTGGCCTTATTTAGGTGTAATTTGGACAATTAGATGAGTAACCAGAAATCCACCCCAGGGGGTCCACCTGTGTCCCTCTTGGACAGAGGCAATATGTGTTGATTTTAATGTCTACATGAACCAGACACCCTTGGAACATGGGTTAAACTTAACTAGGCTTATAAGGGCCCTGGGGGTGTTAGCCTAGTAACTTCCTATGATCCTACAATCCTATGATCCAGCTCTGCATTGTTTGTAGAAATCTGTTGCAAAAGAAAAAAATGGAGATTCAAACATTCTGGAAAGGAAAAGAGACTGTGGCGGTGTGGTGGTGGGGGGGTAAGACCTTGTCCCTTGCATAATCATTCTGACTTATTCGACTATCCTTTGTTCTGGGGGGGGGGGTCCTGAATTATTTTTGGAACCTCACTACCATTGTTTTTAAAATGTCTGCTTACAAGCATTTTGCTGAAATTGTTTATTTCATTTTTTGCCAAAACTGGAAGAGGGAGCAAAAAATCCACTGGAAGCTTTAGAGAATTATTGTTGAAAAAAATGAGGGATTCCCTGTATCAGCTTTCCCCTTTCATCACATTTTTGATAACCTCTGTGGCAGAGGGTACACAAACTAAACTACTATCCAAATGAGAATTTAAAATTTAATTTTGTTACATTTTTGGGGTGGTTCTGAGAATGCAGTAGGGCAAACCTCATAAACATAGTAACAGTGACAACATCCTTTGATGCAATATCTAAAGAGTCATAAACCCACTTTAAGCAATGACTAGAGGAAATTGGAACACACAAAACAGATTTTTCGATGCAGCAAGGCACTACAGATAAAACATTCCTCAGAATTTCTCAGTTAGGCAGAATAAACCTGACCTGACACAATAATGAAACCAAATAGCCAATGCAAGTAGTTTATTCAACATTCAAAACAACTGTAATCAAGTACAGCATAACTTTATGATAATCAAGAACAGAATGTGCAATTTACCATTAGGGCAAGGTGAACCATTCATTAGCATCAAAGCAACCTCCCACTCTAATAAAGTACCCATCCAAGTACTACAAATACCCACACCAAAAAGACCAGCCCCTTCTCTTACTAAACTTTATACATTCCCCTTCTACCTACCAAGAACTTCCCACTCTTCTTTCCTTATATCCTCCTAACATCTAACCTAATCCTTATACTAATTAACCCTTTACATTAAGTAACTTAACCAAACCAAGAGATGTATATGTACAAATACATTTGCTTTAGCAAACTACATTTAACATGTAAGCCTGGCAGTTCAAAATTCTAAATATACAAAAATTAAGTTGCAGAAGCTTACACTTTTTCTCAAACTTATTAATTGTTTTACTATCCTTGTCAAAAGGCAGTTGGGTAGCTAGGACAGGGTGAAAGGGCATGCAAGGGCAAATACTGATTACATAGTATTACAAGTAAACCTTGTTTTAACTTCACAGCATATTCAATTAACTTTTATTAAATTGTTGAATAATATGACTATGTACTGAGTAGCCACCACAAGGGAAAATGCCATATTGATCTAAACATCTCAGTGCTTTCACAATATTATTTTGACAAAAATAACTTTGAACCAAATTGCCAGCTAAATTTCTACCTGTATTAAAATACAGAGAACAGGAAACTGTTAGTAATTTATTCTGCAGAACGCAACCAATATGAAGAAGAAAACAAAACACGTTATATGCAATATAATCATATATAATGTAATTACATAATAATATAATTAAATGACAATTACATTGACAATCACTGACCACAATTCTGATCTGTGATATATAACAAGTATCCTGTTTTCTTGCTTATTTTTACTAGTTATTGCTTATTCTTACCATTTATTGCACTTTATATTGTCTGCTGCCTACTTTTTATTGCACTTTTTTATTTTCTACTGGCTACTTTTTAATGTATTTTATTGCTATACAATAATCTGCACTCTTGTGCTGTAATTGTCTGCCTTATTGGGTCTGTTAAATCACTTTTGTTACTGCTTTACTTTTTATAAATCTTTTTTTAATTAGTTTCTCCATTTGTTAAGCATCTGTTTGTTGTTCTGATTTTCCTGCCAATGAGTGTATCATATAACTGAATTGTTTGCAGGTAAAAGCATTCTCTAGAGTCTCCTTGCTCCTTTTTCTGTTTAAAATGTTCATTTAGTGTCTCACTGCTGTTTGTCTGCTGTGATAGTCATTTCTGTACTGTTTTCTGCCTAAAATAGTGTAGATAGTAGCTGTAGCATAGTTCTTCACCCTCCCTCCCTATTGTTGTTTTGTTCTTAAACTTGGTGGCTTTGCATTTGCCTGCCCCTACTGTTAAATCAGATCTGGGACACTCCTCCCAGTCCAGTGTCATTAGCTCATTCTACTTAATACAGAAAGAACACTTGGGAAGGCCAACTCCCTTACTTTCTTAACCTTGAATTATCTTCTGTTCTTCATTTCTCCCTTTTCACTCTACAAAAAAAAAAAAAAAAAACAACTTTATTCAGCTTCTTTTACAATATTTATGTTTCCTCCTCCTGCTCTATTACTTCATCTTGCTTTTTCAGCTACTTGTTCTCTAAAGTGTTTAATTGCATCTTTTCTGCTGCATATATTACTGCTTGTTTTTAGCCTGTTTAAATTGTAAGTGTTATTTTAAGCCTCTTAGTTTTGGTTTAAGCACTTGAGCTTTAGGCCTACCTCTTAGCTCTCCCTGGCCTCTCTCTGTCAGATTCTGGCAAATATGGATGGACAATTTCCTATGGTTTCTCCTGCCAGCCTGGTTGATATGGGGATCCTGAGACAGTGTAGCAACTGCCTCATGTACACAGACAACCGTCTACTATTACCACCTAGGAACACAATTTGTGGGAGATGCAATTACATTAAAAACCTAGAGTCTATGCTCTCTCCCTCGTAAGCTAGTATATCTGGCACTGAGAAGGTTATCAATACAATCACTACACTTCAAACTGGCTACTCTGAGGAATCTCTGGGGATTTGCATTCACAACTATACAACACACACCCACATATGTGGAGATTCTCAACAAAAACATACCTAAACAAAGGAGACCTCAGAGGCAAAATCTCATGCGAACTCCACAACCCTCCACACCACATATCATGCATAGCACACACACCTGTGTCTCACAACCACAAAGGCCTAACCATAAACCTAATATATTAGTCATAAGAGACTCCGTTGTGAGGCACACAGATGTGCCTCCACCCGGGCTGGATGAGGAGAAAGTCACGGTTAGATGTCTGTCAGGTGCCATAATCTGCCATATCACACACCCATTCAAGCCTCTCAACAACAGGTACTGTTATGACTCTGTCATAGTCCATGTTGAGGTGAATGACTTGAGATGTACCTCCCTGGGCAATAAGAAGAGAGAGACATGATTGAGCTCATTGAATATGTGTCCCAGGCAGGTATGTCCCTAGCCTTAAGCAGTATTCTTCCATCACCCAGAATGATGCCTCAATACAAACAGAAAATGATTGATTTTAACAACTGGCTTAGTTTCTGGTGTCATTCCAGGGGGATCCAGTACCTGACAGCCTGGGAAGATATGATTGACAGACCATGATGGTTTGCATCTGTCTGACTTGGGCTTCAGGCTTCTGGCAAAAGCCCTTGCCTCCCTCACAGTGCCTTTTTTTAGGAAAAGACCTGAAGTCAATAAAACCAACATAAAAATTTCACCAAAATGCAAATTAAAGGTCATGCTGCTAAACGCGAGTAGTCTAAACGTGAAACTGTACTCTTTGCAAGCATTTGTAACCCTGGATGATGCTGACATTTTTGCAGTCACAGAAACCTGGTTCAAAGCTGCAGAGAGCACCCTAGCCTTACCTGGTTACTCATCCTATCATACATTTAGACTCAACACTGTGAGCAGCAAAGCCAAAGGAGATGAAGTTTCAATATATATTAAAGATACACACACCTCCAAGCTGGTCAAACAGTATGATGCACAGGAGACACTACAGGTGCAGTTAAGCATTGACAAGACCCCTATTCAAATCTTAGCTAGCTACAGGGCCTCAAATTTGACTCAAGATGCCCACTCTACCTATCTGGATCTCTTCGAATCTATCTAGATTCAATCCTTTACCCTGATCCTGGGCGACTTTAACTACCCAACAATAGAGTGGAAAAAACACTCATGCCAAAATGCAAATCCCCAGAGATTCCTCAATTTTATCAATGCAAATGCCTTGGAACAGCTAGTCAATATCTCCACAAAATTTGATAATATCTTGGACTTGGTATTAACAGACATGAGTTATCACTGCAGCACCACTACAGTATCATCCTCCCTGGTAAGATCCGACCATAAAGCGGACACTTTTGCAGTCAGCATCTCTCCTCATCTAACTCTAGCTAGGGTCAAACAAAAAACTTCTTCAAAGCTGATTACGACCTCCTGAGGGATGGTATAAACAGCTTCACCGCCCCCTCCCCCCTCTGTTGGAACTGGCACCAATGTCCAAATCTACACCAAAGTACTATACGAGCACTTATATAGATGCATGGAAACATTAATACCTGACAGGACAAAATCATCCTCCGCAAGGAAGAGTAAACCTGTCTGGCGAACATCTGCAATAAATAAACTATATAACAAAAGGAAAAAAATTGCTTCACAGGACTAAGAAGGAGCAGGTGGCCAATTGGAAGCAATCTCTCCTTAGCCTGAACAAGCAAATAAGAGCACTAGTCAAATCCTCTAAAGCCAATTTCGAGTCCAAATTGGCCACATCTACTAGAGACAATCATAAAGCCTTCTTCACATATGTCTGCAGTCGCAAAGGAAGCACCCAGATCTGTTCAGAATTGGTGGTCAAGGACACCACATACACAAATGCTGTAGATATAGCCAACCTACTGGCTGACAAATTTGGTGAAAACTTGACTCGTTTGTCCCCCCATTACCAAATCAGGACATCCCCAGTACTTGCCACCCCTCCCCTTATCTCTAGGGAACAGGTCATCACTGCCCTCTCAAAGGCAAAAAATACAGCCTCCATGGAACCCAATAACATCCCAGGCTGCATCCTACATGAACTCAGGCATGAACTTGCAGCACCATTAGGCACATTGTTCAACCAAAGCCTGAGTACCAGCTTTGTCCCATCCAAGTGGAGGACAGCCACTGTCATCCCCATCCAAATGTGGAGTGTTCACCTATCTGGGAAATTATAGTCCCATCAGTCTAACTAGCCAGATCTGCAAGGCCATGGAATGGATTATCATGGACCTCATGAAAAGGGACATTAGCAACTTCCAAACACTCAACCCCACACAGTTTGGCTTTGTCAAGGGGAGGTCATGTCTGTTAAATCTGGTCAACTTCGTTGAGGCAGTCACCAAAGCCATGGATGAGGAGAAGATGGTGCACACCACCAACCTTGACCTGGCCAAAGACTTTGACACTATTCCCTACTCAAGCATAATAGATAAACTCTCTCAACTAGGCATAAATCCATATGTTATCAGATTGGTAGCCAACTGGCTCACTGATAGAACCCAGCTAATCAAAATAGGGGAAGCCACCTCAAGCAGTAGACCCATAATGAGTGACATACACCAGGGATTGGTCTTCTCTGAGGTGCAGGCCAAAACAAGTGGGCTATGGCTAACCAAGTTTGCAGATGACTGCAAGCTGGGTGAGGTCATTAATTCCCCAAGTGATGTGGATGTCTTCCATGAGGGTCTCACCCAAACAAACGACTGGTGCCAGAAACATTGCCTCAAGCTGAATGCCAAAAAATTTATCATCATTACCCTTTGGGGAGAGTGATGTCCCCACATATTATCACATTAATAACAATGTCCTAAGCATGCAATTAGTCATGAGGGATTTGGGCACATAGGTTTATAGCAACCTGACTTTTGACCACCATGTTGCTTCCATTGTACAGAAAGCTTTCTACATGGCCTACCTCATAAGTAAGGGTATCTCATCCAGGGACAAGGAGGTCATAACATCCTTGTATTCTTCCATTATAAGGCCAATTATTGAGTACAACTCCCTCTTCAGCATGTACCTTGCAAAGCCCATGCAGCAGCTGGAGTGACCACAGAGGTTCCTCACCAGAAGAATCCAGGGCCTCAAACATCTACCCTACACAGATAGGCTAAAAGCTCTGTCCCTCTACTCAGTTTCAAACAGACTTCTCAGAGATGACCTCTGTCTGCCATACAAAGCAATCTCAGACCCTGCCTTGATGGGACTGCTGGATATCCGCAAGCCAAGGTCCACTCGAGTAACCCACACACGCAACCTCAACCTGTTCTGTGACAGCAATAGAACATGTTGGTGAAACAGATTTGTGTCCCAGAGACTCCCCCATCTGTGGAATAGACAACGTCTCCAAGTCAAGCAGAGTACCTCATTATCCCTTTTCAAGAGCAACCTGGATGACTGGATGGGAAACAGAAAATACACCCCTGGGATTCCACCTTTGTCCCTGCTGGACAGGGGCTTTGGGTGCAGACTTGTCTAAATAAACTCTTGGCTAGGCATATAAGGGCCTCAGGTCCAATAGCCTAGCAACTTCTTATGATCCTATGTAATTAGTCATCATAATATATATGCATAACTTGGTGTTTCATATTTATTTTTTCATTTTTAAATGACAACAACATTACTATTATTTGAATCATTGTTATTATTATAATAATAATAATAATAATAATTATTATTATTATTATTATTATTATTATTATTGTTATTATTACGGTGTACCCCAAATGTATATTTTCTACTCTTATTGTCACTTTCCTGTAGGTTGTATAACTGTCTTCCATCTCATACAATTGTTTCAATCACTTAAATTAATAAGTTTACAATCTTTCAAAAAATCTAATCAGTACATCCCTCCTTTTCTTTTAAAAACTACACATTAGTAATAAATAATCATGGAAATGCTTTAAAGTAACTGTAGATCTGTAGTATAAATTAATTTTTATTTTATTGCCTGCTTTAGATAATGAAATAATTTCTAAATAATGAACTTTTTGTATAACTGTTGAAGAAAAATCCAGATCTGTTAGTGGCCAGACTTAATATAAATTTAGGAAGCTGGGCACTCATTTTGCATAAATAAATTAAGATATCTGCGTAATGGTAGTAATATAAAATACAATTATTTGTAATAGATATATAGATAGGTAGATAAAGTGCACATGTAGATACATACAAAAATATGTTATATATGGTCTATTTGCAGAAATATCAATGTTTGCATGCTGAAACATACTTAAATCAGAAAAATAAAATAGAAAACAAGACAATCCAGAAGGGAAACCAAATACTTTCTTTCTGCAGTTGGAAAAAAATTGTATGGCAAACAGACTTTGTTTGACTGAACAGGGATACGTTTTTTGGTCAGGTAATGTGTCAGGCTGGTGCTAGGGTGCTGGGTTAGGGCTAGGGTTAACACACATGAGTAAGATCGAGTGGTTGACTTCTTTTTTCTTGTCTGAAATTCCATTACAGCATAGTTGTAGGTAAGTACTAGTGAGAAAGAAGCCATTGTTGAAAGATAGTCAATGAGGCTAATAGTTCTAAAGTGGCAGCGCAGTAAAATAAAAGCCACTTTTCCTAACACAGCAACAGACTTTCTTTCTCTCTATCAGACACACACACACACACACACACACACACACACACACACACACACACACACACACACACACACACACACACACACGCACACATTCACACACACCCACACACACACACACACACACACACACACACACACACACACACACACACACACACACACACAGCCATGCAGGTGCATGAGAGAGTTTGTGTGTGTGTGTATATATATATATATATATATATATATGTGCGTTTGTGTGCATGCATGTGCTCTGTGTGGGTATTATATAAATATATATATATATATATATATATATATATATGTATATATATATATATATATATATGTATATATTAGAAAAAGAATTTGGGCATTACATAAACACAGATATATCACAAAAAGTATCATAAATATCAATATATAAACTCACACATATACAATAGTTATAAATATACAAAAAGATACATACAATCACTTTTAAGAACATGAAGAGATATATGTATCTATGTGTGTGTATGTAAACAAAAGATATGAGACAGACTAGTGACGCAGCAATGGTGGGTGAAACAATTTTAAACAAACTAAATTCACACAGCAAAAATTTACATTGCAAGCATTTTCTTTCAGAAGATAATGAATTTCTCCAGACTATCATTGTATTATAAATACATGTTGACAGTCAATAAATAAATGAATGACTGAATGAATAACAGCAAATTCTAAAGTTTGCAGCTATAACTTTCAAGTATTTCTTTTGAGGAGCTTTTGCTTCACTGCACTCCTAATGTGGAGGCTATGGTCCTACTTATATACACATACTCATATTAAAGAAAGATAGAAAAAATGGAACGCTCCAAGTAACCACACTCTCAGAGTTACTATATATTACCCCACTGAGACTTGCAGGTCTCAGGATAACAGTCATGCTCCTGAGACTTTCAAAAGGCAGCTACATAAAACTTTTAATAAAGATATCAGTATACCTATATCTATATATCTATATAGATAGATAAATAAATTAAAAAAACTTATCATAGTTGCATTGGAGTACCATATGTTTCCTTTGTTAATATTTTATATGCAATGATTGCCTCATCCTATTTCAAGCATTTATCAATTCTGCCCAACATGAGCAAGCAGACATAATTCACATAGGACTAAGCAGTGCTTACATCCTAAAACTATGAACAAACAAGTGTACACTATAAACAGTAAAACACAGTCTTAATTCTAAATATAAATATAACACTTACATCACCCATTACAATATTAAGCACAATAACAAAATACAGTTAAAAAAACAAACAAAAAATTCGATGTATATATATATATATATATATATATATATATATATATATATATATATATATATATATATATATATATATATATATATATATATTTATAGAGAGAGAGAGAGAGGATCAGTACCACCAGGAATATGATGGATCTAGCTGGTACAAGCACGCCACCTGCTGGGACCGCAGGAGTGAGGTAAACAAAATCCATTTAGTCAGTGTACTAACTCTCTGTTGTATGAAGACCTTGACTTACTGGTTGTGCTGCAGTGGCCTGGTCTTGCTGTGCTGAAGCTCCCTGTTTGTGTTAAATGCAACTTGATGGGGCCAGTCTCCTGTATCTAGTCTTAAGTTGAAAGGTATCATTTGGAGGAGCCTTTCAGAGAGTACCCTTTTGCGGGTCTATATTAGAAGATAAAAATTTCACACTTTTGAATGTTCTAACATCGACCCCTTTTCAGCGAATGCTGACAATATCGAACATGCAGAACAGCGATTTCTTTCCTAGGGAAAAATGTGCTGTTCCAAAACACATACACACAACACAAGCACACCAAACAAACAGCAATCCACACACATAAACCTAAAATCTTACAGGTAATGCTACACTAAACTGTACAAACACCACTAACTATCCACTTACCTTAACCCAAACCTTAACCCAAAGGTCCGTCACTATCGCACACTCACCTCACCCATGTCCTAACCCTAACTCACCTAACCTGCCCTAACCCTCACATCCACACAATTGCACACATACCTAACTCACGCCATAACCCTGAGTCACCTAACCCACACTAACCCTCACTGTCCGCACAATCGCACACATACCTAACCTGCGCCCTAACCCTAACCCACACCCAATTGCACACTTACCTTAACCCAACCCATAACTTTCCACCACATCGCTGAAAATAGCGAAACGACAGAAATGGACAACCAAATTCTTTCCCTAGGAAAAAATTTGGTTTTCTGTTGTTTCATTATTTTCAGCGTTTGCTGAATAGGGGTCGATATTAGAACATTTGAAATTGTAAGATTTCAATGTTCTAATATAGACCCCCCTTTTACTGATGGTCTGATCTTAAAATCATGATTATAATAATGGTTTAGTCTTAGGACAGACAGAAATAGCACTCTTCTGCCTGCAATGAAAGTTTCTGATAACAAGAGCAGTGAGTCTGTGAGTTTTTGTCTATCCTAAGATTAAACTTAATCTAGTAAGTTGAGGTCTTCAAACAACAGAGGCTGGCAAACTGACCAACTATATGTATATCTGTATCTATCTATTTATATCTATTTACCAACATATATATATATATATATATAAATATCTATATATATATATAATCATACATCTGTATGGGAATCATGAGTGGAGCAGCACCACCCCATATGAAACAACCCAACAAAATACCTAAAAATCATAATCTCCTACACATATACATCAAATTAAAGAAAAAAATAATTAATATTACATCAGTAATAAGAAAATAAGATTCTAATCCATTTAAACTTAATACATTGTCAGCTGTAAAGACCTACAAACCAAAAAAGAAATCCTAGCAAAAGAAAAAAAAAACGATCCTATCATTTAAAACAAATAATGAATAAAAGTATAAGCAAATCACATCAACCCAGAAAAGCTATCTATCAAGCAATCTGGAACAGCTAAACTAAAATAAAAATAATTTACATTAAGCATTTTCACCTTCTGTAGGGACTGGAAAATAGTTAAATCTAGGCGAGCACTCTGTATGTCTCTTTTTCCCCTTCACACTACCAAATACCATAAATACATATCTTATATTACTGTTTAAACAAGGAATGATTAGCATTTCCTGTGTACATATATTCCAGGATTCCCCTATGGATGCAGGTGAAGAAGTGGTCACTTTGCTTACCTCTAATATCTGATGCAAGTGCCTAGTCTTATGATTTTATAGCACTGATAACAACTTAACCACAAGTGCAGCTGTATGGTCTGAGTCAAATTATTAAAAACCACAGCAAGGATAGAAAAGACTTAGGGAGGATATTTTATTCTAAAGAGCCAACTCAGCAGTTACCACTATCACTCAGGTTTATGTGACATCAGACGCAATACGTGATCATTTCTTATCATTGCAATATGAAGTCAGAACAAAAGTAAAAAAAAAAATAAGCTGTGATATTTTTTCCTTTGGTAGGAATTCAGAAATATTTAGTCCCGCCACATTCATACAAATAGACAAATCAATTGGCTCCATAAACCTTTAATGCCATCTTCTGTTGTATACTTAATTTTACTGATCTATTTATGTTTAGAAAATCAAAATCTAAATCATTGATTACAGAGGAAAGTAAAGACATTGGTACGTTGTTGCAGAACTTGGAAACAATACTATCTGTTTAGAGCTCCAAAATGCTTTAACATATTCAGAGAGCACCAAAAGAAAGTCTTTGTAAGTATAAGCAAACATACTTGCTTTTGCAATTAAGATACCATATATCCAAAGAACCCCAAACATGTTTGTAATGATATGCCCAGGTTACTTAATTCTGTTAAAGTGGTTACCTAACCGACCACAATCATCACTTCTAGTGTCAGTTAACCACTTCTGGCAGTTTTGTCAATTGTTTTTATTTCTCTGTTATGACAGGCATTGTGGCTGATTGCACATATTCTTGTTTAAGTTTTACTGCACTAGCCAGTAAATTACACAGAAATATTGAATGCATTAAATTGAGTACATATAATTTCTTACAATGTTGCCTCCTCTTAGGTTATTTTATGCTGAAAAATTAGGATTTGTGTTATGAAATTTAACATAACCACATTAACGCTACTTTTCATAAAAACTCGAAAATGACAGCCACCAAAACTTATAATTTCACAAATCAGACACCACAGACAACAAACTTAGAAAGGCAACCTCATAAACTATTAATGAAATCAACATAAACAAGTACCAACTTCCTGTATGCTTGCAGATCTTACTTACTTATATTTGTCTACAAGCTGAACACCTGTGGAGACATAATCAACTCCACGAACTGCGTTATTTAGCAATAGTGCACTTCACTTTTGACATGCTGCTATTATGCTTCAGTATAGAAGTGATGATGTATACAGATGTTTTAACTTCTCTGCTTCATTTGTGAAAGAACTGTAACTAATAGCAATTGGTTATGAACAGTATTTTCTTGATATTTGCGTTCCTTTATGAAGAAAACATCATCAGTAATAATAGTTTTAAGTTTCAGTGTGGGTAGTATTTCCTCATTCACTCACATTTGCTGTATTGTGATTGAATGTCTATGAGTTGACCAAAAAGATGTTCAAACACAGGTAATGCTGTATGTACACACACACATATATATATATATATATATATATATATATATATATATATATATATATATATATCACACAGAGCATGGTACCACACCACTTTACCATGTTTAACTTAATAATTCAAGGAGTTCTAACTGTGCACCTGTGAACCAGTAGTGAATTTTCTTCAATCAACCTTTACATCTTACCTGAGATGCTGTCACTGAGAGTTGCCAGTGAATTAAAACCATGTGCTATCAGTTTCCCACTGATGATATTTTGTCCTAACATTACTACTCTCAAGAGCAAATTTCACACTGCCCCATCTTCAACGTTTATCTGTTTTTTTGTTGTCTAATTAGTGCTACATATGTTCACAGGTTTTAAATTCACATAAGAATAAGGCAGATATGGTTTATGTTATGTGAAATTATCCAAGGCACCCTATTTTCTAAATTGTTACTTGGTATAACTAAGCTTCAGTTTCTGTCAAGAGTTTGAGATCTTTTTCTTGACAATTTCTTGAGAAATGCCAGACCAAAAGTCAGTTGTTGTGAAATTATTTTACTTTCAGCTCATACGTATCTGAAGAACTAATTATCTAGTTCAGAAGTATGATCAATCATTATCCATGAACTACTGTCATCTGCTTTGAGAACTTTAATGTTTTTTGCCTATAGTGCTCAGAACTTGACCTTCAGTGTTTGCAGTGAATCACTAATATGTTAGCTATGGTACTGGGTGGTACATCCTTGTCTGATCATGTTACTCTTGGCCTTTATAAATAGCATAGTCTATATGTTGCAACAAAATTTACTTTTTGAAGTTCTGAATTTTATTTGCCCAGTTCTGTGGCATACAAGACTTTAGCACTGACTATAACCTGGATGACAAAAATTTAAACAGCGGCTCATGTACTGGAAGATCTAGTTGGTATAAGGTGGAACTGAGTGGAGAATTCAGCTTGTCCATCCCATGGAGAGAAATGTGCGCTTTCAGTAGGCTGTCATCATTTCATCATACAACCTGAGACTTGATTAGCACTGAAAAGATTAGGTACAAATATGTGAACATGGTGATCTCAAGCCAGTGATGGTAGTCATCGTTGGGAAGTATATAGCACACCCCGTAGTCATACAGATGCACACAGCAGCCACACTTATAAATTACTTTATGTTGAGTGGCAGGAAAGAACACAAGACAAATGCACGACTGACTAGGGGATGGTTATTCCAGTCAATTTTTGCCCTTAAACTGTAGATTCACAGCATGAGAAATTAGTAACCACAAGACTGCAAAGGGGAGATTTGAGGGGTGTCAGTCATGGAGACAAAAAGTACAGAAGCATATTCTGAATCTGATTATTTTAAACTGCACATGAGTTGAGACCACCTTATCTTAAAAAGCTACAGGTGCTCCATACTCAAGTACTCCATTTCAGATGTTAGGAGGTGGATTGTTACTTGTTCCTAGAATAGTTTTTATAGTACTTAGCAGGAAATCTTTAACTTATGTCATCCCTTCCTGTGGAACATTTTACTTTTTAGATTTTAGCTGAGCAATTTTGGAATGCATATTAGGAAGTCCAGGTCAATTCCTTGACAGAGTTCACGTAGCCAAGTAAAAGGGAATCTATTAGCGTGATTGTGTATTAATCAACTGAAATTTAATGACATTTATATTGATATATTGTTTACTTATTTCATAAATTGGTTTTATCTGTTTTATTTTTGTTTTATAGGTTCATAAATAAATACTATGCTAGCTGCCCTTGTTGGCTGTCTTCAGTTTAGCCAAATTCCCTTTTGGTACTTGAAACAACCTATCCCATTTAGTCATAGATTGGCCTTACATATTCTATGTTCATTAATTATGTATGACCCCTAATGAAAACAACTGGGATCATACCAGATATAATTTAAGGGGACCCATGCATGGAATAAAGGATTTAGGAGCTACCCTTGCCCATTAGTAAGTAATACAGAGGGCAGTCTTGTAGTAAATGTTCTGTTTTCCATCAATAGAGATCTGATGAAGCTCTGAGAAGGGAAAGCACTCACTGTGTATTTTTACTTAATACACTGTAGTTTAAACAAGCAATGTCAGCTTGAATTTTGTTTTCTTGTTTTAAGAAGAATACAACATGATATTTAATATATATATTGCATTAGAATTTATGACAACAGTGTATTTTAGAAACTGGTATGCAGATATCTTTCATTTAAAGCTAGTTTTCCCCTTTTCTGATATATTCCTTTTTAATAATGGCCATACTAATGCAAATACAGACCTGCTGACAAGGTATATATATAGAATGGTTTCCATCAACTCTGTGTCCTTGTATTGTGTCTTTACTTGTCAAAAAGGATGGAAAGCATCATTATATATTACTGTCATGATTAATAACTGAATCACCTCTATTGCAAACTTTTTGAATAGACTTTTCTTTCATACAAGTGTCATGCTGCACCGTCCTTTACTGCCAAAATCTCTTACAATGTATAAAGTGCATTCCATTGCCAAAAGAGGTATTCATTTGTAGAACAAAATCTTCCCCCTACATCAAGCACTAAATGACCTCTGCTATATTTGAATTACAGCAGAAATAAGTACTTCATCCTATTTAAGCACCTTCTGCATTCTTTTATTAATCATAATTTAATAACAGATTATATAAAAGCATCATTTCAAAAAGCATCTCTCTCTCTCTTACAGAAGTACTTTAGGTCATTCTTTAATATTCAGAGCAAAGAAATGATGACATCTATTAAAATCATACATTAAATCAATTCTGTGATTTATAAGTTGCAATCTATATGTAAAGGGAAAATAAACTATTTCTTAAGTTATTTAGCTAATCTTTCATTTCCCTGTAAGTTAATAAGTTTATTACAGATAAGAAAAAACATGGACTGCATTTAAAAAGTATAAAGTACAGCATGTTGTCATAGTTCATGGCTTGCTGTTCTTAGAAGTACTATATGCATGATTCAGTTTGAAAGAGAGTCAGTTTGCCTTACCTAATGCCAGTTTTACTACAACAGGATGATAACATAAACCAATATGCACTAAGAATGTTGCAACTGTTTCAAGTTTACTGGATAAATGTTTTCTTTTTTCTATATATAATATAAATCAATCATTAAAGTGATTGCAAAGTATTCCAGGCATATTTAGTAAAATTGTTACAGAAGTCTGTAACATCATTTACTGACATTTTAAAAAGAAGTCTCCTTTAATTGTTTGTACAACTAATGTACTATCTGCAGTGTCCAATTTTTTAACCAGCTAGATTGATCTTCATATCCTCTTCTGATACATGCCATAATTGTTACTAATAAATATCAAAGTCAGCTTACTTTGCAAAATTGTACTGTCCTACAATTATCTTGTCTTCTGTAATTTGTGTATTACATAATTCCTTTCATTAGACTCTGTACATATTTCAAAAATTGGAGCTTTTATGTCAATTGCCAAATAGTACTCATAAAAGTTATTTTAAGCATGACAGTTTAGAAATCCCTTTGCCACCAGTATTTATTTGTAATTCCACTGATATATTTCAAATAGCACACTGTCCTAGAGACATTATTGATTAACATAAGCAGAAATATTTCAAATAGGACATCATCAATACATCTTGCTAGTATTTGTGTTTTACAGCAAGTAAGAACTTTTTAGTTTACAAGGTATTTCCTCTCAGCACTAAGAACTAATAGAAATTGTTCATCCAGGAAAAGTTTAACCAGAATTTTACTGTGAATTCTATTGATGAGAACACTGTACTCTAACAATTTTAGTAACTAACTTTTGTTTATACAATGCAACAATAATGGCACATGTTTAGCTGGAACATTAGTTATCAAAAACTGAATTGTGAGCATCTGTATGTGGATTTATTTTCCTCTGTCATGTAGATGATATTAACCTGAAAACAAGTGCATGTTTTAAGATTTCTTGTCCACTTTGAAAAATGGCATAACAGTTTTCTTCCTAACATTAACACATTTCAAGCATCATTTGACTGAATAAATGCATCCTTTTATTTATGAAATTTCATATTTAAACATAATGAAATCTCAGTGAAATCAACGAGATAAAACAGTCTTCAGAGTACATTTACAGTTAAGACTAGCCCATAACATGTAATACATCCCAATATACAGCACAACAGGTTATTAATCAATATTTTTAACAAATCATTGTATTTCTTCGTATGGTCTGACAGTTGTACTTTTCAGGTACATTTAGGTTTTATACACAGGAATGTTATGCCTGGTGGCTTAAAACTGCATTCAAACATGAATTAAAAAGAGGGTGGGTGCAATACCTCTATAAAATTGAATTCCTTTCCCAGTTTGCCTATGCACTTGTGTTGTGCCATTGGCTAAGCATGTAAATGTTGAGAATTTAATGTTGCTGTGAATTTCAGTGTATTGTATTGTGCAAGCCGATGATGCACTTTTTTTTTTTCATTTTCTTCATTGTGGTGAGAATGTAGAGTTGGTATACATAATTTTGGAGGAATTGAGTCAAACTATCTGCAAAAAAAATAATTGTTGTGCTTTTATGTTTTTTTATCTCAACATGTTAGGTATGTGATTTGCCATGAACAATGAGCTGAAAAATTGTTCTTTACATTCGCACAGGGAAAGTCTCTTTGCTACATGTTTTGGCAGTGTGTAACATATGGTGTGACCTAATAATAATATTATCTTAAAAAACTTTAAATTTAGGTGTCCAAAATTACAACCAAATTATGTTTGCATATCATTTCTTTTCCAAAGTATTCGAACTGAGGATATATACTAAGTAATACTTCATAGAGTAAAGACAGGATGTTACTGATGCATATTATACTCCATGGTTGTCTGTCATGCTTTCAGTAAAATCTTCCACATTTTTCCTACCGGAGACCAAGGATTTTCAGAAAAAAAATAATAAGATTGCTGTTTCTCTAAATGTATATTTCCTGTTTGTAAAGGAAACTCTGGGGCAAAACTACTAAAATCTCTGTCCAGCAGTTTGCCACATAATCTGAAACAAATTCTCTTACTTGGATCATTCTTTGTTAGCATTCATTCAGAAGACACAGAATAAACTTCCTTTTTGCTGTAAAAGGAAAAATGTCTTTCTTCTACAAGAGCTCTCTATTAACTTTGGGATAAGAGTGTATTGTCCAGTGGGAGATAGTATGATCCTATTTGCAGAAATCAGACAACAATTATCATAGTACTGTAAAGCAAACCAATTACAGACCTGCCCTGGGATTTAAATTCTCTCCATTTACTCAAAAAGAAAACATAATTTACAACTGATATCTTTCTTTTTTAATTAGCAGTCTTTGGTGATGGTATGGGTGAGGGACTGGAAAAGAAACAAATGATTATGTACTTTGGAAGCGAAGTGTACAGCCATTTGGTTTGATTGATTGTGACAGATTTGTATTTTATCACCCATCTTGGCAATGAAAGTTCTCTAAAGATAATGTATGAACATTATGAATGTGGTAAAAAACAAAGGCTGAGGGGAACAAATTGGTAAATTATGTGGCTTCACAAATAAAGAGAAAACAATGGATGTAAATTAGTGCAAATGATAATGGATTAATGTTTAATTATTTACAAAGGACAATTGCCAGACTGTGACTAGTACTAAAAGTACATCTGATGAAAAAGTATATGCATTGATGTGGGAAGCATGAGTTTTACTATATATAAATCATAATGAAATTTGTCATTTGCCATGTCATCCTAATGAATGTTGGGGGCCATTAGATCTTGAAGAAAGACAAAGACATGTTTATTCTACTATCTGATTACTGACTGCCTTTTTTATCAGTTTAATAAATGTAGGAAAAGGGGACATATTGTAAGACAGTGTAAGTTGACTTTCTGCAAATATAAAGAAGAAGGACACTTCTTTGAAGGTACCAATCATGCTGTGGAAGTATTCATGGATGGTTATGGAACATACATTTTAAGCAAGGCAATGCATAATGATGATAAGGATAAAATAAGGTTAACGATGGTGAAAATTATGATGATAATATAAATATATTTCAAAAATGCAACAGCAAGCTTTGAAGGAGCCATAAAAGGGGTTGGCATGAGAGGAGATAGGAAGACAATGTATTATTATTTGCAAATAAGCAGTTGGCCTACAAGTAATATGTATGATGGTTTTAGAAACTGATGTGGATGATTTTGGTGGGATAAAAACAACATAAAAAATAGATTAGATACTCTTTTTTTCCTTTGGACAGAAATGTAATGGAATAAAGAAAATGTTATAAGGAAAAGGGAAGGATTTAACATAAAGAAAAAGAAAAGTGTTAGAATAAAAAATAATAATACTTATTAGGAACAGTAACACATGGATTAAATGATATGAAGGGAAATTTATACATATTATAAATGATTAGTAACAGAAATGTTTTAAAGAAGGTGCTGTAGTTTTGAATATAGATAATGCACATGACTATAGAGAAAATGTTTTATAAATAAGTTGCTGATTGTGAAATATTAATGAAGGCAATTGATAAACTAAAAATATATTAATAAAGACTGGAAGAAGAAGAATATTGGATATTATACTAAAAATATGGCTTTTCATTTAATAGTACTGTACACATATGCTAATTCTGCAAGAGGATTCAATTTCAGGAAGAAATAAAATCATTTATTGTACTCAGTATGCATATTATTATTGGTGATTATAAATGTGATATAAGAAGACAAAAGGAAAAGTTACATAAGGATGTTAAGATTTGATAAGATATTACAAACACTGTAAACTTAACTTTAGGAATGGAAAATGAAGTATATTGCCCTTAAAGAGAGATTAAAAACAAAGTTGTTCCTCTTTTTTTTCAAACAATAAAAGAAATATGTAGTGGTAAAGAAATACTTAGATTTATAAATTGGTGTTTCATAAGGGCGTTTTTGTTTCTCATTGAAATTGTGGAGGGAAGTAGGAGAGGGAAATGTATTGAAAGATTAACTGCTGAACCTGCCATGGAATACAATAGAAAAATGTGACGAGAATTATAGGAAAATCATAATATTAACAGAGTATTATATAAAAACTAGACAGCATGGTGTGCTATTTTGTAAAGTGAGATATAGGAGGGAATATATGGATAAATAAAAGGGAGAAAATCAAAGGGAATGAAGGGTATGTTTATTTGCTATAGGAAGGTGCAAACACATTAGAAAGTCAACTCCCAGGGTTTAATAAAATCCATGTAGGCACCAGGTAAAGCCTACATGGAATGCATCTGTGTAAATAGCCACAGTTCCCCCTCAGCAGTGCACTATGCATATTAATAATGGTGTGCTGCTGAGGCAGAGTATAGGAACAGGGATATTGAATCTGTGTAGGGAGAAGTATAGAGGCTACCCGTGGTTGTGGATGCCTGGTCAGATGTTATGTACAGAGTGAGGCTCCCTGTAATACTCCCCACTACTGTTGAAATGCTATGAATTGTATTAAATGTGTAATATTTTATTTTTATTATGATTTTTTCTCCTGCATTTTTGCATGCCATGGCATGCAGAGCAGCAATGCCAATTTGTGCTCAAATATAGACAGCTGACACCTGCTACACATCTAAAAATAGAAACTGGATGTAATAATTTATCATAACTGCATTTTTGTTAATTGCCATTTGTGTGACATGGCATGGAGTGTCACAGAGCCGAGCAGTGCTTATACATACATAGCCAACAGCTGCCAGACATCTAAAAATAGAAACTGATTTGTAATTAATTATTTATTTTGGGGTCTATTTATGCATGTTTGCATGGTGCAGCATGATGCTCAGCAGAGCTAATGGGTAGCACAGTAGTATATGTGAAGTTATACTAGTTTCCATAATATCCAAGTAGCTAAAGAGGTAGAGTTACAGCCTAATGATCTGTAGGTCCTGAGTTTAGTCTATAGCAGTCATAAGATGTCTGTAATTTAATTTAATATACATATTTAATTTTAAAAACAAATTTGTGAAATATGGCAGTAGTGTGCTGTGGTGAGCACTGCTTAAACCTGATAATGACTACTCCTATTTGCATAGTGCTAAGCTTTATTAAAACCTTGGTTGTGTGAGTTTTCTCACTGCTTAGCTCTGCTTAGCTAGTTTGCGTGCTACTAAGTGATGCAACACTTTTTTGAATGTTGCTCAGTGATGTGTAAGGGCAGGAAAACAGCTATATTAGGTGCAATAGGCAGGGACACTGCACTGTTCTCTGGAGTCTGCTTATCTGTAGATATGCTTGTGCAGGGTCTTTGTTGGGCTCCTGATAAAGAATTGTGAAACCAGGCTGATGCAGGGTGGTTTCCAGGGCTTGCAATGTAAGGCAGAGGCCTGGGACTGGTTGGCCAGGAAACTTACCATTGCTACTGGTATCCCCAGCACTGGTGAGCAGTGTCATCACCATTATGATGACCTGAAGAGGAGAAAGAGGGGAACTTTGGACACCTGGGTCCAAGTGGCAAGAGCTGGGAATGCCCCACAAATATGTAAGTATATTTTCCATTGTTTTGTCAAAATGCAAGCTGAATGTCTGCAAAACAGCTATGCATAATGGTGCACTTCTCTCCCAATAGCTGCAGCTGACAGGACATGCAATGTTGAGTCCCATGCTGGGCACCTGGTCAGGTTGCACCATGAGTGTGGTAAGTATGGATTTCTTATGTTAACTGTAGTGCAAGAAGCAAGAAAGAGTAAAGCATTTATTACAATAAGTTATGCACAATAAATACTGTAGTGCAATAAATGGGCAAGTAAAACTGTAGTGCAATAAATGGGCAATTAGAGTTGTAGTGCAATAAATGAACAATAGTATTGCAATAAACAATACCAATAACAGTAAGCAAAACGGTGTACAGCAGGATTGTGTTGTCATAACCAATGCAGTAGAGCTGTATGCATAGCTTGTCTATGACAAGGTTGCTGCAGTCAAGTGTAACATGCCCCCAGGCCAGTACCAGTCACATCATGCTGTCTGTTCCTCCTACTCCAGGTAATAAAGGTATATGGGCGTGGTAACCCACTGTATGGGCATATATTGTATGTGGACTTTACAGGCATTTATCAGCAATACCAATAAAGTGTTAAGCAGCATTGTTGATTCCTAAAGAAATCTGTCCTAATAAATGCAGTACAGCTGTATTCCATGCAGGTGTGTTCTACTGTCACTGCAGTCATGTATAATACTGTAATAGTTCTAGAATGCAAAATGAGTGCCCTGTAACATGTATTGCTGAACTCATAGTATGGGCCAAGGTTGTCTCCAAGCCAATATCAGTCACACAATGCTCTCATTTTCTCCCACTCCAAGAACAAAAGGTATATGGCTGAGGTAGCCTATGTTATGAGCAGGTATTGTGTTTAGATTTCAGACACTTTACAGCAATACCGATAAAGAGTTGGCGCCTAAATAAATCTAAATACTTGCAGTATGATTCAATTTCTTGCATGTTTGTACTAAGTTGCTGCAGGCAATTGTTGCATTATTTGCAGATGTCCCCTGCAGTTACAGGTATTGGGTTCTATTCCCATGCCTGCCAACTAAGGCATGACAGCTGTTTTGTTTATGTACTGTACACAAACATGCCTCTCAAGTGTCACAGTTTCTCATAATGTAATTAAAACTGCCCAATTCATCTGTCACGGGATTACCAGAAAAATTATTATTTGGAATGAAATGTATTAACAATTCTGCTTACAAAACACCTTGATAGTTATATAAGTCCACATGATGTGAAACTGCTCTGTATAGTTGTGCACTTGCAATTGTTATTGCTTGGTCCATACCTACTCATGCTAACAGCTTGAGAGGTACGTACGTGCTACATCAGCTATAGGAGAATTGTAGTCACTGCACTTAAACTTGATACTACACACATGTAGAGTATTTATTATGAGTGCTTTCAGGGATATAGTCTGCACTGTCAATAATAGAATGTTTCTCTCTCTATCTTCACCCCTTATCTTCATTTATTTATTATTATTTATTATTATGATGTACGATTAACATATTTTGTTAAACATTCTATATTTTGGTAAAATGTGATTTATTATGTTATCTTTTATTATGATTTAATAGTTACATATTTTGTTAAATTAACTTGTTTTGTTGGCCATATCTTTTAATTTTTGCTGTCATGCTCTTAACATACTGACTGTTATGTTACTTAATGTTGTGTTGCACATAATATACATTATTATGTATTTGGATTAATAAATATGATGTTCCATTCTGTTAATACTAACAATGGCTTGGTTACTACTAACCTTAACGTGATGCTATACCTTATTTACCACAGGATGTCAAGGTAGGCCAGTTTCAACTGATCTGTCTACCTTGCTTCCTCCAGCCATGACATCGGCTCCCAGCACGTCTGGTACCCAGACCAGTGGTGCCCCCTCTGCTGCCCCTGCACTACCTGCCATGTCAGGTAGTACTGCCCCACGGGATAAGGATGGGCTCCACTATGGAAGTGGTGGTGAAAGGGGAGTTCTTACCTGGGCTGAGCTGCCAGTTTTGGTGCAAAGGATAGTCTATCACGGTTTTGACTGCCACCTGCACTGGCTTGAGGACATGCTGAAAACCTTGTGGGCAGCCACACTGTGATTCCCAGCTTCCACCACTGTCACCCTGCGGCAGTGATGGAGCAGTGCTGACAGTACCATGGGTGGAGATGTAAATCATGCTGCTGCCTTGAGGAGGCACATGGAACTAAGATTCCAGAACACCCTCCCTATTCAAGGTGCTCACCCCCTCATGTGTCACACTTTGCACCTGGCTGCTGTCTTGTCTGTCTTTCTGTTTGCAAATACATTCTCCCCTACCCAACTTACCTCCCCAACATGTACCTATGTCTCTTCCCCAAAATTCCACTCTCATCTTAAAAAAAGGTACTTGTCCCAAAGAAAAAAAAATTGTCCCATACATAGCTCTCCATTTCACACATGCCCATTGGATGCATGTAATTTGGTCCAATTGGCTTTACAATGCAGTTATGTTATCCTCACCCCTCTCTCTGGGGGTAAGAGTTCAAAGTCATGTACAAATTCTGTCAAAGTGCACAGTGTTGCTGTACAAGAAATGGATAGCTATGGTAATCTCCTACACCATTCCTGCACATCTCTACCTGCCTTTCACTATGATTTCTCCCCTATTTACACCCTATTTCACCACTTTCCTATCTCCCCATTTTTCTTTTCTTTATATTTTTAGTGTGACACTGTGAAACACACTGGGTTGTGCAGCTTTGCTAAGCTCAGCTAAATAAAGCTATATATGTTTTTTTTAAATTGTAATACACAATTACAAAATAAATACCAGTCCCATATTTAGAACCCAAGACCATTGCACCTACAGACTACTGCATTAACTTGCCACACCACCCAACTCTTAATTAAAATGGGTGGTTTAAACAAAACATAGTAATTGCCAGTTACAGTCATTAAGCATGTTTCAGTAGAGCTGCATGCTGCTCTGCATTACTCAAACTTGATTAAAAAGTAATGGAATGGGAGTATACCTTGGACTTTGGTGCAATAATATACCACTAGAAAGCCAAAGACATAATAATGGATGCATGTGAGGCCTATGATAGCAGGTAATGTGCCCTTTTATCAGCAACATGTAGAAAAACACCTGCTAAGGCATTAATGGCAAATTACTTGTTCAACTGGGATTTTGGTCCTGAAATACATCCATATAAAGCCAAGCACATACTGATGGATGCAGAAAAGGTTTGTCACAGCCTGTATGTGCACACATATACCTTGCAAATACACCTGCTACAGCAGTGACCCAGTAGCTCAGTCTGTTAAATGCCTTGCTAGTAGCATATTTTGCCACACACAGTTCTGGTTTCAAATCCATTGGTGGGTCACAGTGGAATTATAGTATTGTGAAGTCAAGAAATAATGACTGAGTCATGCACTCTTTATCCACACAATGCATATCAAATGAAATGTCTGGATTTCACTGATAAAAGTCACAGGCCTGCAGAGAGAAACACTTGATATATCCCTATAGCAAAAGTATAAGCATTAATATGCATTCACAGAGAAATTCAACTCAGGTTCTGCAGATGAGGGACACTAATATCAGAGTGCACCCCACAATCTTTTCAAACTCGCAGCACCAGTTAGCACAGCTGCACATCTAACATACACATTTGAAGCACCTGCTTATAACATGGACTGCCTCATACATGCTCCAAATTAATACCAGACTGTAACACATGGCCTGACAGTCACCCAAATGGTGGACATATTGTTATATTTATCCCCATGTTGCTCAAGGACACAAACATGTGGCCTAGTACTCTGTTAGTGGTACCATTGCCTAACATACTTACCTTAAACACATGCTTTAATTGGACTGGAAAGGGTAGCTGGCATAGCTCCCACAGTTACTCCTACAGCTTGCTGTCCTCTAAAGTGTTCACACTCTCTGCCTATGCATATTACCTGTAGTAGCAGCTGCATTCTGTAGCATACCCATCTTTATGTAAAAGTTGCTGCTTTAGACCCACCCTCTGTGATGAAGTAGTCTCCTCACCCCAGCGATGTCCAGCATAACATATCAGAAAGGGCCCCTAATTTGCATGAATGACATATATTGTACTGTGGTTGCACATGATTGGCTGCTGACTGTAAAATTTAAGGTTGCACTTCACTATTCAGGTAGTCTGTACCTTTACTCAATGAAAACAAGGAGTCAGTTTGGCTGTTATGACATTCCTTTACTCTGCATATGAAGTAGACATCTAGTTTAACAATGAAAGATATACAGAAATAACAAAGCCATACTTCAGCTTACAACATCAGATCAGTAAGGATAGGAAAATCAAAGTCTCTCCTACAAAAGATAAAGTCCCAGTCTTTATAGTGTCTTTTCTGCCTGTATCAGCAATTTAGAGAATTTGCCAGAATAATAAGTCTTTCTTTTTGAAGCTGGTTTGCTTACAGTTTGTGTTCCATATTTCAAACATTCTGTTCCTGCAGGATAACTCCTCAGCCTTGCTCTTATCTTGCATGTCCTATTGTTGAGCCACAGCTGCATACAAGAGTTCATCTTGACCTGCTTATAGATAATAAATTTCACAAGCTGCACAGTTTATAAGAGATAAAACATGTTACTTCTGATTCCTAATAACAATGAATGCCAAGCTATATGTTTTTTCCAAGTGCATTCTACAAATTGAAATGCAGAATATTTATTTTACATTTACAGAATAAAATCCACTGAAATCCATTTTTAACCTGTCCGTTACACTCACAATGATAGACCGAATCAGCTATGTTGGCTGCAATCAGCATTTCAGAACCACAGACTGGTTAAGAGGCATTCACCTGCTGATGAGAAGCATGTTAAAAAGGCAAGCAGCTGGCTATGGGGAATCATTCTATATGAGACTTTCCTCACACACACCACACGTATGTAAAGTATTAACTATCAACACATATCAGCAGAGGAGTACTGCACTCCATCAGGTATGTAATGATCTTGTTTACATCAGGATGCGGATGTCTGACTATACTTACAGGGAATAGGGATTACACCATTAAGCCATTCTTAGAACTGTGATAAAGACATGTCAGTGATCTCCAGATTTGTTACACATACAGAGAATGTGTAAGACATCAAGGGTGGAATGTATATTGTCAATGTGGCACACTGAGCTCATTGAACTCTCCCTTTACAGTGGCTGTAATAGCACACTGCTATTTCTTGGTAGAGTCGGTTTGACATATTATCAGGCGGTTTGCCCCTTGGGGTCATACTACAATAGACTCCATTGTTGGCTGTAGTATCCTAGTTGTATTCACATGCCTAGTATGTTTGCACACTGTAAAATATGACATATGTGATCAAGCAGTGGATATTGCCAGTCATTCCATACTTGCTGCATCTCCACATAGTGTACTTCCATGTATGTGATGCTGACATGTGTTCCCATGTTGTTGTCTTTCAGGGAACATGTGTACAAGATGTTGTGCAGCTTTCACAGATGCAGAGAATGAGTTAATACTGGAAGGGGTCCTTCAACACAATGAACTCCTACTGCCCAGGGCGTGGCACAATAGGTAACAGTGGGAGGCACTGTGGGCTGACCTTGTCCATGATGTCAACTTCATTGGTCATCAGAGTAGGATATATAAGCAGGTTCAACACCGTGCAGCAGACATTATCAATGCCGCATGGAGAAGAGCAGCAGATGTAGCCAGGGATCATGGTGCCACCAGATGGAGGGCCTGCAGCAGAACAACCACTCTCAGCCACTGATGAATTCCTGGCAAATCTAGGCACACAACAGCTCCCAGGCATCCATCACACCCTACATCATGGATGTGGGTGCCACAGTGTCCATGGTATAGAGGGGGTGCAGATAAGCTTAGTCTGATCAGCATTGCAATACTGTCGCATTCAGTGTGTCAGGTCATATATATAGTCTTACGTGGTTGTCAGTACTGTCTGCTTTTGGGGAGGGGTTCACTGCAGTTTGGTTGTCATGCTCAGATTTTGACCAATATAATAATTAACACAGTAACTACTGTAAATGTGAGATATATGGACATTTTACCTTGTGGTGCTGGAACATGTAGTGGTACTGACATTACTTCTCCCTCAACTTTTCGCATATCTGTCAGGTAATGGCCAAGCCCATGGTCCTGCTCCTGGTAAGATGACAGTGTTTTGCTATAGATGTAGGTTTACAGCAGTGTAATCCCTGAATTGTCATCCCAGGCCTGCTGCCTGCATTGCTGTACTGTCTCATGATTGTCAACTGCACACATATATTTTGAATGCACATGTTAGACTCATCCAACCATATGCACCAGTTTAAGTTTTGCATTATTGAGCAAGTTAACTTGGGTGAGCGGGGGGGGGGGGGTCATGTGATGGCTTCCTAGAATTTTTAGAAGTTAAATGGCAGCTTAGGACCAATGACACCCAGGCACCAGGTTTAAATGAAAATGTTTCAATTTCCAGGATATTAAAACTCAAAACTGGATATTATTTGGGGTAATTATGCATTGATGCCATAGGGTACACATTTGATATGTGTCACATAGGGTATGGAAAAATATTTAGCCAAGAGTGTTATAGAAGAAAACTGAAAAAATGTTTTTAATTTTAGCTGCAGTAATCTTTCAAGTGCACTGTGAATTGTTATAAATTATTTCTTTGCAACTCTTGCATGTTTTTACTAGTAGGATTGACAATATTATAGCTGTTTATGCTGGCACTCTGAGAAAAATTTACTAATTTAAATATTAAGTATTCAATTAATTTAGTATGATGTATAAAAAGGCTTCTTGACTTATGCATAATTGTTCTGATGATGTCAAGTTACCAGAGGATGAAAGTGCTTAACCTCTATTGTTGTTTTATGAGTTTTTTAAGTAATAACATTTTGTTTTGAACAGCATTCGACTCTCAAGTCTTTTCCCACCAGTATGTACAGTCCAAAGCTGTCCAACATACACACATGTAGGGCTAGCACTGAGCTTGGCTGTGTACACTCATACACTCACACACCACAGTCAAATACAGGTCAGCCACAGACACACATGGCACATTTTCATGATCCATCTTACCTGCTTCCCTTCCTAACTCACACACATGCTGTCAACCATTTGGGTCAGACTAGGCCTCCTGCACCACCACACAACACCCTGTGCAAGTGATGATACTTGTGCCACATTCCTGTCATCCTCCATCCACTGATGCAGGGAAATGAAGGTATGTGTCTGATGCACAGGGTGACTATGTTTGTTAACATGTACTTGTGTAATGCAGTGTTGTTTTGCCATGCTACTTGTAGTGGTTACCAACTGATACTGTATGCTGGCATTTGTCAGAAGTACACCACATACTTTTGTGTACCGTATGTTGTATGATGCTGTAATGGCTACATAGTTACATAATGACAGGTGTGTTGCAGACCTGTTTATGTTTCTTCTTCAGGAGTCTGTTGGGATAACCTATGGATGCACAATGGCAATAAAGCATCAGAGGATAGCATATTAAGACAGCAGAAATATGTCTTCAGCAAGGCACAGCACAATAAGTGCATGACTCCATAGGTTCATATGTGTATAACAGGCTAACAAGGACAATAGCAGCATTCTGAGTACTCATGCATCCCTAATCTGTGAAAAGGTCTGCTACCCTTGAATAGTGTCACCAGGGTTTTGGGATCTAACACATCTACAAGCTGTGGTGATGGAGATGACTCATGTACAAATATCCTGTGTCCAGTACAGACAGTTGCCTGCCACCAGTTTCTCCAGCATGTACTATGTATACCACAGTGATGTTGTTGGCATGTAGAACAGGTGAGACATGTGTTACTCCTGTCATGGATACGCGGGAGGTACACAGTGGGATCTGACACCTCCCTGTATTGTCCATACACATCCCCTCCAAAGCATTTAGGAGACAGACTACACATCTGCAGTTGTAACATGGACTCCATAGAGCATGCTAGCTACACTGTGCATTGGTGTATCATGGAACCTGTGTGTCTGCTACAGTTGTACGATATGCCTGTGTAGTGACCTAGCAAGAGTGCCATTGCACACAATGATAGGTGTGATGACTGCCACATTCAGTATAGCAGTAACAGTCTGGGATTTAAATCCAAAACCTGTCAGTATAGGTTGTATAACAGTGAATGTATCCCCACATCTTACCAACCAGTGAGAGTCAAAAGCTACATTACTCTCTGTGTCCATAACTCCATGTGTAATGGCTCAATTGTGTGCAGTGTGCAGACACTGCAATATTTTGCAGGGGTTGATGATTTCCCACTGGATAGTATTGTGCAGTCATTGGCATTTAGTCTTTGTCAGTGGCCCAGAGAACAACTAACTGTGTCTTAGACCATCCTGAGTAACTGTTGGTTCTTTGCAGGATTCTGTGACAGCTCTTAATATGTAATCACCTGCTAATGTACTCAGTCAGAGGTTACTGATAGTGGTTGTGACTGCAGAGAGGGAATAGTAAGATGGGGTACATCAATAATGCAGGACAGTGAACTCTACTGGTGACTGGTGTCATTGCAGCATAGGTCTCCTAATGCTATCTTCCCAGAATATGATTGTCAGACACTTGCCTATCCACCAGCTGACATTACACACTGTACATGATGTACACAGTTTACAGCAAGGCCTGTTAGCCTAATATTGTCATACACCTTGCCTGGCCATGGTTGGTGGAATGAGACATATGTCTGACATCCATTACATAGTATAGCAGTCAATGGGCTCCACTGGTTACAGTCAGTAGGCATGATCTGGCATTGAGCAAAAGTAACAGTGTTTGGTCCAGTGTCAGTAGGTGTATGACGGTGTTAGTACTCATATACATGCTAACTCCTATCATGTCATTTAAGGTGACATGGGTCAGAGATCTGGGGACACCACTTGGTACTGCATGCTAGTTGTCCTCTGTGCAAGAAAGTATTGCAGTTACTTCCAGCATTTTGCAAGAAGAGAGTCATGTAAGGTCTCTGTACAGAGCACAGACAAACACATTAGAGAAGTGTAATATGTACACACTGTATTACTTAGTCATGCTGCAACTCCATTGCCCAAAGGATAGATCAATGCCCTGCAGCAGTGCCATGACATCCCCACATGGGGAACCAATGTATTGCATCATGTGTTTACCAATATGGGTGACCAGTACAGCCCCTCCAATGTGAGGTCCTCCCTGGTGGGATCTGGCCACGGATCAGTCTCTTTAGAACTATCAGCATGCAGTCCCCCCTTGCAGGCAATACAACATATATGTCCAGAAAGCCATTTATTACTTCCTGTGGGATGGCTGACATAGCATGACTGCATGTCTCACTTCAGGTGGGACAGGCAAGTGTACAGAGCTCTACACCCATGCATTATGTCAGCAGCATTACAACTGCATGAACACGGCTGTACATGACAGGAGGGACACAGGCTTGTCAAGGCTCAGCAAATCTGACTGGGGAACAACTGCCATTAGCAGGTTGCACAATAAAAGGTGGACAGTGCTGTGTGACAGTTGAGGTGAGGGTGCCACCCCTAACATGGAGGCACTACCTCCTCAGCTAAAAGAAGCATATAGTATTGTTGTGGTGTTGTGTAGACATGGTAAGTGACAAAAGTAGCCACCCACACAAAGCAGCTCCATTATGCACAGTGTAGTTACATGTGTGACCTCAAAGGACAGGCCCAGATTGTCAGTGACCTCATATGTCATGATACCACATATGATGGATCTGTACTCATACCTAACATGTACTTCCACACTGTCTGCATCAACTACACTCCCTTGTACCCACCATATGTGACACATGACATTAGTACATAACTTCCATATTTACAAAACAGTTTGTAACTGGCTTCTCATTGGAAGATAAACTGCATCTATTGCACATGATAACATTCCAGGCTACATCCCACATGTGATCTGACAAGGATTATTAACACCATTGGGAAACCCTTGCAATCATACTGACACCACTGGCTGCACACCAGCTGAGTGGACAATGGCAACTGTTATCCCCTTGAACAGTGGTGGTGCATCCACTGGTTTGTCAGGTACAAATGTACTACCTTTAGCTAATAAATTCACAGATGGCAAGTCGATAGAAAATGATGAAAAAGTATAAATGTTAAAGTCACCGTCACTGTTAGTAACAATGTTCAAACGAGGATAGTTATTAGTTATTACTTCCTGCATTTGAAATTGCGTTGATTGTTCTGGTTCTTTTGGAATGATTTGTTCCTCGGAATTGTTCCTGTAGGGTTGTCTTTCCGAAAATTTACACAATTGTTAACAGGGACGTTGGTATTGTCAGTCACTTGTTGTTGGTTGTAATCACAGTTGTTGCTGTTATTGTTACGGATCTGTTCACTACGTCTAATAACAATCTGGTTATTGTCATCAGATTGCACAACATTGTTGGATTGCTGTACAGCAATAAAGGGTTTCATTGCATTAGAAATTTGAGCTGAAGATGGTTTTGGATAGGCCGAAAAAACATTTAACTTAGTTAAAACTGTCACAGATCTTAAACTGTATGTGAGAAAGTTAAACTTTAATTTATTATTTGGTGACAGCAACTCTGGTGACCATGAGTTAAGGGTGGCTAGTACTTATAATCCCCCACTTCACCCTA
Source organism: Protopterus annectens (assembly GCF_019279795.1). NCBI lineage: Eukaryota > Metazoa > Chordata > Ceratodontiformes > Protopteridae > Protopterus > Protopterus annectens. The sequence goes on along the minus strand of NC_056739.1, from coordinate 946,262,212 downwards.
CCCTGAAGATGTTTGAACAAGTATGCAAATTGGATTTTCGATTCCTTTCAAATCCTCATTCTTGTCCATCAAAAAGACTAAGTAATGTGAGTCGAAAGGAAAGTGTACTACTGCAATCCACGAGGAATGCTAATGTCAGGGTGGTTAAACCAGATAAATGTGGGGGATTAGTAGTCTTTGATCAACATGACTACACAGTGAGAATGAGGCATCTGTTAGACACAGAGGCTTACTCTAAAGCATCCTTGAGTGAGGTCAACACTGCATATAAACGGATAAGAGGCTATTTCAATGACTTCTTCATTGATGCCATCATTGATATTGGTACATTTAATTTCATCTCCCTTCCTTGGCCAAAAATCCCAATTATGTTTGGGATACCAAAAATCCACAAGGATGTGGAACCCCCCCCCCCCATGAGACCATTAATAGATGGGAGGGGTTCATTAACTTACCCTTGTGCCAAGGTAGTGGACAATTCTTTGAAAAAATACTTGGTGTCAGAACCCCAAGTATGCAAAGACTCATGGACCTTCCTAGAGAACATTAACAACTTGGAATATAAACCCAATCACAATTGCTTAACTATCAATGCTAAGGACTTGTATACATCTATTCCACACTTAGAGGGCATAGAATGGGTGAGTCTTTTGCTTAAATCTAAGAAAGCTCCTTCACACGAAATTACTTTAGTGGAGTCTTTATTAGACATCATTCTTACTAATAATTACTTTTTATTCAATAAGGATTTTTATTTACAGAAACGAGGGGTCGCTATGGGGCCGCCCTGTGGTGCCAGCTTTGCCAACTTGGTGATGGCGTACTGGGAAAGAACTTTTGTTTTGAAAGCTGAGCACTTCAGGGCGAACCTCGTTTACTACACCTGTTTCTTGGATGACATCTTCGTGTTATTTAATGGAGATGGCATTCATGCTAAGCTTTTTATTTCATTTCTGAATTCCACAACTGATTTCCTTGTATTTACATCAACATTTCACACAGCCACGATTGACTATTTAGATGTGAAACTTTCAAAAGATAAAGTCAACAGTGGGTATGTATCACAGATTTTTAGAAAACCCACGTACTGTAACTCATTCCTACACTTTTCTAGCTGCCGCCCGTTCCACCAGAAGTGGTCCATTATAAAAGGCCAATTGATAAGGGCAGCTAGAATGACCACACTTGAGCTCGATTTCCATCAAGAGTGTGATTTACTTAGGGAGATGTTTGAAAAGCGTGGGTATCCTAGTGACCTTATTGGAACTTTAGTCAGTGAAGTTTCTGATAAAAGAAGACTTGGAATTGTCTCTCCCATTCTTAGGCTAAACAGTTTAGAACAGGCCAGTCTTGCTCCTCACACGGTAGATTGTCAAAACAGGGTATTTGTCCCAACACAAATTCCATCACAAACTTTAGCCCCTAACTTCAAAGGTGGATTTATTACTACCTTCAGTAATGATAGTGGCCAAGTCAAACGTATTTTATGTAAAAACTGGCAGTTTATCTTGAGTGATATTTCACTATTCAGTAAACTAGGTCCAGTTCCAAATATTGTATTTCGTAGAGGCCACAACCTTAAAAACTTACTTGAATGTGTGTGTGTGTGTGTGTGGGGGGGGGGCAACAACTTAAAACACATATGTATGCTGGAATGAATTTGTGTGAATCTTGTAGGATGTGTAGATTCATGGAAGTGGGCAATACATTTTGTATAGGAGACAACAAGTATGAGATTAAATTTAAACTCAACTGTAATTCTAGACTAGTAGTCTACATAGCAAGATGTGTCTGCTGTCCCGCATTCTACGTGGGGAAGACTGAACGTAGACTGCGGGGCAGGGTGTATGAACACACCTATGCCATTTCAGTCAATAAAACTGACAACCCACTAGCAAGACATATAGCAAACAATGTGGGCCACAAATTTACCTTTAAAGCTATAGATCAAGTTCAAACTAATTTGAGAGGTGTATCCAAGGCAATCTGATCTTGCGACAGGTTAACGCTTAAGTTTTAGGAAAAGTAGAATATAATCAAATAATGTAGAAAAACGCAAGTGTGAGCAGGCACAAATCCTTCTTGTATCAAATCAAACCCGATGGAAGCCAAACACGTAGAGTAAAAGAACAGTATTTAATCCACAGTCAACAATAAAGGACAAACAGATGAGCGCTTTCGCAGTATTGCTTCTTCAGATCTATAACAAACTCATCAAGTAATTCCACTATATATACTAGTTTCAATCAAGAATTTGACAAGTTAAGCAATTAATAAATTAACTCACAAAATTTTTAAAGAAACAAATACTATCATAATGGAAATGTATATATATATATATATATATATATATATATATATATATATATATATATATATATACAGCTAAAAATACATCAGTGTAAGAGCATGTAATGAGACCACACATATATATTCAAAAACACCTACATGAATCAAATAAATACATAAAATGTTATAACTGTTTTTGAATAAAAACATTATAAAATAGGCAGAAAATATCAGATGTTAATGACAATAAAATCATTTAATATTCCTTCTTTGCCTCAATTTTGGTCTAATTGAGGCCCTCTCATTTAAACCACAACCTTTATCTGCTTTTAGTAATATGATCCATTCTGTTTCTTTACCCTCTGTGTAAATTTTGATATCACCTCCTCTTGGGTTAGGAGTTATTACCTCCAATACTTTAAAAAAAATACATGTTGAGCATTGTTCATCATGAGGTGCTTAGCCAAAGCATTATGTGTTGTACCCCTTTTCATATGATAAACATGCTCTCTCATTCGGTCTCTAAGTGGGCGGTTAGTCTTGCCCACGTAAAATGAGGAGCATGACTGACAAATGGCTAAGTAGATGACATATGGTGTCATACAATTAGCTTCAGTGGATATATAAAAAAGCTTCTGTAAATCTGGATGAAAAAAATGCGGTGTACTGTCAATGTAGGAACACAAATTACATTGCCCACAAGGCTTAGTATATCCATCTCTCCTATCTCTATGGCCAACTGTGGGATAACAAAGCTTCCTTTTTAGATTGGTCTTATTCCTATATAAGAATTTAGGTTGATTACCAACTATTTGTTTAAGGTCATCATCCACATGTAGAATGTCCCAATATTTACTAATTATTTCTCTAAGCTCTGAATTGTCGAATGAAAAATGTGTAGTGAATTTAACATATTGTGGACATTCAGTGTTTATGTTTGGGACTGTCACAAATTCATGTGGTCCAAAGTAAGGCTCTCCCTTAGTGGACCTTAATTCCTGAATATCATTCAAATGTGAATTAATTTCCATATTATTATAGCCCCTTGTTAGTAGCCTATGTTTCAAATCATTTAGTTCAGCTTCAAAACCATCATCCAAAGGATTCAACCTAGAGGCTCTAATGGCTTGGCCTCTCATAATGTTCCTAAAAACGTGAGGTGGGTGCATACTAGATCTAAGGAGCAAAGCATTGCTGTGACAGCTCTTCCGATGTACACCTGTATTTATAAGGTTGTTATCAAGTCTTTCAATGTACAGATCTAAAAACTCAATTCTATACAGTGAGTGTTTCATAGTAAATTTAAGACAAGTTGTAAGACTATTCATAATAGTGTACATACTATAAAGTTGTTCTAATGATCCTTTCCAAAGCACAAATAAATCATCGACAAAACGTCGGTAAAAAATTACATGCTGTTTGAACATTTCTTCACAAAACAAAATATGTTCTTCCCAGTAGGCCAAAAACATGTCGGCATAGCTATTGGCACATGGTGTGCCCATAGCTACGCCATCCTTTTGTTTATAAATGCTGTCTTTGAACATAAAGAGATTATTTTCCAGAACTAACTCTAGGAAATGTACAATTAAGTCAATAGACACTGGAGAATAATTGCTATGTTCCTTTAAATAATCTGTAACATATGTCAAACCTAGGTCGTTCGGAATAACTGTGAAGAGAGATTGTATGTCAAAAGTAACAAACATATAGTCCATTGTAATTGTTATATTTTGTATACAGTCATATAATTCAATTAAAAATTGTTTGGAATCCTTTAAAACTACCTTATTGCTGTTCAACACAGATCTAAGATGCTTCTCAACATAGACAGATAGATTACACTGATGTATTTTTAGCTGTATATATATAATTTCCATTATGATAGTATTTGTTTCTTTAAACATTTTGTGAGTTAATTTATTAATTGCTTAACTTGTCAAATTCTTGATTGAAACTAGTATATATATAGTGGAATTACTTGATGAGTTTGTTATAGATCTGAAGAAGCAATACTGCGAAAGCGCTCATCTGTTTGTCCTTTATTGTTGACTGTGGATTAAATACTGTTCTTTTACTCTACGTGTTTGGCTTCCATCTGGTTTGATTTGAAACAAGAAGGATTTGTGCCTGCTCACACTTGGGTTTTTCTACATTATTTAATTTGAGAGGTGGCCCACTGAATTTACTTTTAGAGGAACATGAGCTGGAATGGCAAATCCGTTTGAATGCATTTGTTGTACCAGGTTTAAATGATGCTTGTAACATTGCCTGTCTTCTGAAACTAAGAAGTCTGAGATGGTAATTGGTATTTTGCTTGAATATGATTCTATTCATTTTAGCTCTACAATATTTTAGAGAGATATACTCAGTTGATTATTCCGTAATTTTGAAGATTAGTCAAACTTTGTTATTGTTTGAGTCTAACAGTTTAATACTTTCTATATAACTATTTATAACAGTTTTGATGACACTTTTAATCTGACAAACTTGAGCTTTTGTGTTTAGGTTTTATGAACACGTGTTTTTTTAGCAAATGTTTCTTTAAGAATTTGACTTACTGGAGGTGTGGTCATCACATGACATGTCTCAATTACTTATAAACTACTGTTTGAAACTGTGCATTTTTTCTGAAGAAGTTGCTACATTACAAGCAAAGAAAAGTGTTTCAATAAATTGTTTTATTTTACATTTTTTGGATTCCTGATACTTCCTGTGGTGGGTCTTGGTGCTGCTGACTTGGTTTTTGTGTTTCAGTAGTTTGTTGGCTTCCTTTCCCTGGTTTAACTCAAGAGTAAGGCAGTGGTGTATGCAAATGAAAGGATTTATACTGAATCACATATTTCTTCTAAGTGTCAGACTGCACCTAACCATGTAGGTGCTCTAACACCACAGTGTAGACAGGAGGAGCAGCTAATATAAAAAAGGGGTGTGTCATACTTGCTGTAAGCACATTGGAGCTCAGAGGCCCATATTTCCCTTAGCTAAGCACAGCTAAAGAAGGGTGTGTGTCTGAGGCTGTATTTTTCTCTTCCATGAAATGCAGAGCATTTTACTTTAGCTAAATGGATGTGCGTGACATGCACTGGGCCTTAAAAAAAAACAAAAACAGGTGATAGCAGAACTGTTTACATTTGAGCACCAGGAATGTGTGGCATGCATCAGGGCTTAAACAGGGAGGAAATGGGAAGGGGAAACTGTAGAAGGAAGCCAATCAAGGAGAACTACCATAGCTGGTAGGTGGAATGTATCAGAATCAGACAATTATGCAGGCAGCAGCCCAGAACACTCCTATAGGCTATGCAAACACCTTTCAGTCTGTTTTTTCCCACAAACTCTACACCACTGGTGTACACATTTGGGGGAATTTTAAACTGACAAAACTAACAAAACATGTTAGGGGCTGCTGTTTCTTTGATCCATAAGTATGTGCTAGAGACTGAGGGCAGTGAGGAGGATAATGCTGACAACCAACTCAGACCAAGGAGGAGGAGAAGAGTGTTCAGACCCAGGGTAACCTACCAGGAGCTACATGATCTGGAGACAGTAGAGTGCTACAGGGTGGACAGGGAAATACTTCAGCAACTTGTTGAGCTGTGTTGGCCTCACCTCAGAGCCAGAACAAACAGAGGGGAACCCTTCCCAGTGGATACCAAGGTATGTGTAGCCTTAAGAATACTAGCTACAGGTACTTTCCAAAGATCAACTGGGGATACCATGTGGGTCTCACAGGCATCTGCATCCAGTATACTCCACCAGTTTCTAGATGCCATGTGACTGCATGCCGCTGAGCACATCTACTTCCCCAACACCCATGAGGAGAGGACCAGCAATATGCATATCTTCCACCATGCAGCAGAATACCCGGAGATACTGGGTGCCATAGACTGTACATGTATCCACATCAAAGCACCACCTGTTGACCAGGGTAGCATCTACTTAAAATGCAAGGGGTTCCACTCTGTCAACTGCCAGGCTATGTGTGATACCCAGGCCATTATCATCAATGTGTGTGCTGGCATCCCTGGAAGCTATCAAAACTCCCACGACTGGCATTCATCTTTACTGGGTGTTTGCCATTGGGGACATTCCATAGGGCCATCTGGTGGGGAATGCTGGCTACGCACTGGAGCCGTGGATGATGACACCCATCAGAAATGCACACACACACCCACACAAGAACACCATAATGAGGCACACACACAAACCAAGATCATTATAGAGCATGTGTTTGGGATGCTCAAGTTACAGTTCTGCTGCTTTGACATATCTGGTGGAGCCTTGCACTACTCTCCATCCACATGTGCATACATGTTCATAGTATGTGCCATGCTACACAATATGATCCTGCAGAAACAGCTGGAGCAGAAACAAAATGGGGAAAGACCACACAGCCCCCCACCATTTACCAAAGTCACAACAGGTACAGAGAGACTCAAAGGAGAAGCATCCTGAACCTGCCCCTGTAGGCCAATGGAGGCATGCCCAGTATGCCCTGCCCTTGGCAAAGAGGCAATGCATAGCACAAACGTTGACACTGCACACACAACATGGATGCCAAACAACACACCACCTATACCCTACCATGTATAGGCAGTGTACTGTGTGCATCCAACATAGTCAGCCCTCAAGCACCATCCTCACAACAGCCTCAGGCACAAAGTAAGTTAGTCTCCTTAACGAAATTAATGAATGGAGTGGAATATTCTGATAGCATATATATGGTATTGATTCTAGCAAGAAGGGGGGATGGGGTGGCTTACTGGGATAGCAGCAGACAACTGATAGCTCCGTGGGACAACAGGAAGTGTATTTGCAATACTGGCCTACCCACACCAAGCAGTACCACCCTAGCTGACAAATACCACTGCAGTATATGTGGTGAAGCAAATAAATGGGGGTCATAGGTCACATGCATGGATGTCGAAGTGGGGGTCCCATACCCAACCCCAGCCTCACCCAGCAGATCACCTGTAGAAAACCATACAGAAATGACTGGCAAAGGCCTCCACATGGCAACATCCATGAAATCCCTACCCACAGACTTTTACACAGTGATATTACAGCAGTTCTGTCAGTGACAGTATGGCTTTGAATGGTAAGACGTCTGAAATTACAAATGTCCATGCCAGAACAATCTGACCTGTGGTTGATACTGTTATGCCTGTAGTCTGAATGATAGGGCACACCACTATGCTAAATGGCACCAAAATGTTAAGCTAATATCAGCACAGTCTCTTCAAATTTGTATTGTGTACAGATACGTCACCCCCCCATAATCCCATAGAAATGCAGTAACATGTCCCTAGCCTTAAGCATCATCCAGCCATCAACTAGAATGATGACTCAACACAAACAGAAAGCAATTGTCAGAAACACCCACAGTCAACTTACTAGTGCCATCCCAGGGTTGTCCACTGCTGGCATCCTGGGAACATATCAGAATGCACTGCCTTGCTACAGGTGACCTGCATCTGTCACACCTGGCCTACAGGCTTGTGGTAAATGCCCATGCCTCACACACAGTGCCCTGTTAGGAAGTATCATGGGGTCCATAACAGCAGCATAACACAGTTTATAAAAGGGAAAGAAAGGGCATGCTGTTAACTGCTAGGAGAAAACATGCCAGTGTCAGAGAGCCAGAAATCTGGCCAAAGCCATGAATAATGGGGTGAAAAAGGTCCAAAGAGAAAAACACCTTTGAAATACTGCTCTAATAATGTAATAAAGTTGAAGGAATGATTGTAGTAGCATGGAATGTCTGATGGGTATGATGTCAGAAACTGCAATGTCAAATGTCAGTATTATCTGACTTCAACTCTGAGTGACTTGCAAAACACATGTCCTTGAAAACCACACTCATTTGTGTAACCAACAAGATATATGAGTCATGAATGCAGACATCCTATGATGCTCTGTACAGTCAACAGGCAGGGCTAGAACTCTAAACATGAAAATGCACTAATTGCAGGCAGACTTACCCTGGAAGATGGTGACATGTCTGGACCCACAGAACCCTAGCCCACAGCCATGGTGAGTAACACACCCTTCCCTGATCAGTCATCCTATGCAACATCCTGACCCCAAAATGTGGCCAGCCAAGCAAAATGAGGTGGGCCATACATATATGTCAGACAAACACACACCTCCAGGCTGGTCAAACAGTCTGACACACAGAAGACCCTCCAAGTGCAGTCAACCTTTGAGCAGACCCCATATGTAAAGCACTGGTAACTATAGGTAAACATATCTGACCAATGACATCCCCCCATATCTTATTTCCTACAAATCTATCTGAAGTCTGTCTGTCACCCTGATCCTGTCTGACTTTTTGAATATATCACCAAGGTGCTGAACTGTTTCCACAGCTCCAGGAGTCAATTGCTTGTAGGCACACCTTTCAACAGACTGGATTGTGTAAGAATGCATAGCATTTGGCCCATAATTTTGTTGTGTACATCATCCACTCTGTATTCCCCTGGTAAATCACTGTGAGGATCTGAGAAAGCATGTCACGAGGTACTGAAACAATAATGACAGTGTCATACAGAATATATGTCGGATGTCTGCTAAAACAAGCCCTGTAACCCTAGCAACCTATACATTACTGAGAGAAACAGTCACAATCACTGTATGGCCCATTGTTCCCCCATTTTGATAGGCTGTCTCCAGATATCCTGTACCAACAGGCTGAGTGGTATGGATGTAGCACAAAGCAAACTGGACTGGAGTACAACAATTCCTAGAATGGAGTCCCACATGTACTATAGAATGTCACACTGGGCATGCTCATAAACTTAGAAAAATGTCAGTAGGATGTAGGAATGAACAAGCTTTCCCCACCCAGTGCACTTCCCATTGCCCTACAGTCCTGAAGATGTCTGTCACCATAGAAATACCTTTCACCAGGCCTTAGAGCTATAAGCTCTGTGGTGTGTGTGATAACTGTGTAACACTATAGTGCCAGTTCTGCTTATATATATAGTGCAAAAAACAAGTTAGGTAGGAGTTCTAATCTCAGTTATGTCAAAGTGTGTGTTTGTGTATGCTTACAAGTTAAAGCTTTTGGGTCCATTCAAACACAGTACACTTCCACTTTCCCTACTTTAGCAGTCCTGTAAATATCAGTCATATTAGAAGTCCCTTTCATCAGATCTCAGCCTCATAAGCTCTGTGGCATGTGTGATAACTGCATCATAACTCTATAGTACAAATAACTAGTTAGGTAGGAGTTTTAATCTCAGTCTTGGCTAATGTCAAACTGGGTGTGTGTATGGATGTTTAGAAGTTAAAGCTTTTGGGTCCATTCAAACCCACTACCCTTCCCCTTTCCCTACTTTAACAGTTCTGCAGATATCAGTCACCTTAGAAGTCCCTTTTGTCAGGCTTCAGTCCCCTAATCTCTGTGGTGCATACAATAACAGCGTAACAGTATAGTACAAGCACTTAGGTAGGAGTTCTAATCTCAGCCCTGGCAAATGTCAGACTGTGTTTGTGTGTGTTTACAAGTTAAAGCTTTTGGGTCCATTCAAACACAGCATACTTCACCTTTCCCACTTTAGCAGTCCTGCAGATATCAGTCACCTTAGAAGTCCCTTTCATCAAGCCTCAGTCCCATAAGCTCTGTGGCACTTGCAATAACCGTATAACACTATAGTGCAAATAACTAGTTAGGTAGGAGTTTTAATCTCAGTCCTGCCAAGTATCAAAGAGTGTGTGTGAGAGAACTACATAACAGTATAGTACGAATAACTAGTTAGGTGGGAGTTCTAATCTCAGTCCTGGGAAATATCAAACTGTGTGTGTGTATTTACAAGTTAAAGCTTTTGTGTCCATTCAAACCCACTACACTTCCCCTTTCCCTACTTTAGCAGTCTTGCAGATATCAGTCACCTTAGAAGTCCCTTTTGTCAGGCATCAACCCCCTAATCTCTGTGGTGCATGCGATAACTGCGTAACAGTATAGTATGAATAATTAGTTAGGTAAGAGTTCTATTCTCAGTCCTGGCAAATGTCAGACTGTGTTTGTGTGTGTTTACAAGTTAAAGCTTTTGGGTCCATTCAAACACAGTATACTTCACCTTTCCCACTTTAGCAGTCCTGCAGATATCAGTCACATTTGAAGTCCCTGTTGTCAGACATTAGCCCCATAAGCTCTGTGGTACTTGCGATAATTGCGTAACACTATGGTACAAATAACTAGTTACATAGGTTCTACTCTCACATCTGGTAAGTATGTATGTGTGTGTATAAATGTGTGCCAAAGTGTGTCTGTTTGTAGACAAAGTAATTTGCTAACTTGAACATCTACTGCCCTACTTTATCTGTCCTGCTGATGTAATTCCCCTTATAGGTTCATGAGTGTATAGTAGGCTAATGGCCCAGGAGCCTTTACAAGACTAGCCCATAGAAGGTCCCTGCCATTGTGTCACCTGATATTACTTCCCAGTGCCTGTATCAAGTAGAGCCACTGCAGTGATCCTGGGCGTGAACTATTACCCTTCCACTCATCAAGATTTCTCTGAATCAGAGTCAGCTAGGTGCTCTGCATGACATGTATGGGAAGTGTATCTGAGGGCATGTGCAGTCTCTTGGTGAGGGACCTGCCCCACCAGCATGTTGTTGCAATTGTGGTAATGAGGTAGAAGTCTCTGCAGTGTGTGTTGTAGAGGGATTGGGATGTCTTGTTATGTACCATGTCTGAAACAGCTGGGTCAGACAGGGCTGTGTAAGTCAAGCACAGATAGCCTCTAACTAGATAATATGACACATAGACTAGCTGGTGTCTTCTGAGATTGTCTGTGTAGGATATGTGTTTAATGCCTAGGAACCTCTTTGTGAGGTGCTTCTGTGGCCTCTCCAGCTGTTGCAGTGTCTACTGAGGTACATGACAAATGGGCCAGAGTACCTGATGAGTAGTCTAATGAGGGGGCAGTAGACAAAGATCATTACCTCTGTCTTCTTGGATGCAAAAACCTTGGTAATGCAATGTGCCACTTAGAAGGACTTCCTGACCACAGTGGCAATGTGGTGGTTGAAGGATAAGTTGCTGTCAACCTGTGTCCCCTGATCTCTTATAATGCCTACAGTGTTCATTGTGCTCCCGTCAATATGGTACTTACTGGGAACTGAGTGTTTCACCGAAGGGGATGATGATGCATTTTGTGGTGTTAAGCTTCTGGCCATGGTTTGCACACTATGCACTGGTCTCAGTGAGGCCTTTCTGTAGGATGTCTGCATCACATGTGGAGTTAATGAGAGCTCTCAGCTTGCAGTCCTCTGTGAACTTGGTCAGCCAGAGTTCTTCTGTGTTGGGCTGGACTCCTGAGAAGTAGATGCTGGACAGGATACTACCCAGTAATGATCCCTGTGGGACTCCACTTGTGACTGCTTGCCAGTCTCACTTGGATTTTGCCACTGTCACACTGTGTGCTCTGTGAACAAATTTGTAACCCACCCACTAATATAGCAGTTGATGTCTAGTCTGGTGGGTTTATCAATAATTCCTGACTGAGGAATGGTATCAAAAGCCTTGGTCAGATCAGGGTAGGCTGTATGCAGTGCCTTACTCTCATATGTTTTTTCAGTGTATGTCAGGGCTGTCATAGTGGGTGTTGTGTCAAGCTAGTGCAGTCGTCACTGGAGAGGGCATATTTCCACATTTGGTGATATAGGGGTAACTCTCACAGGTCTGACTGGAGTTTAGAGGAGAGGGTTGTCTATGTACATGAGGCAGTTGCAACAGTGCCTCATAATATACAAGTGCACCACGTTAATGGGTGAAAGCACAGAAAACTACACGTCAATCATAGCAGGAGGGGTGGTCATGACTACTAATTACTGGGGCTAATTCTGTGAGGAACGAGTACTGCTGATGGTTTCCAGGTGTGCTACACTTATTGACACAATAACCTCTAGAAGTGCAAAGCTATTATGCTATTTGAAGTGCAAGACAGAAATAACTAGCAAGATGTAAGGGAAAACTGAAGGCAGACTTTCTGCCACCTGTAATGCTTTCCCTCAGCTGTGCAGTTATCAGCACCTTTGTCCAAGTGCTAATTCAGTAAGCTCTGTAGTGTGTGCGGTAACTGTGTAACACTATAGTTCAAATAACTAGACAGGCAGGGGTTCTCATCTCAAAACTGACAAGTGTGTTTGTGTGTGTGTGTGTGTGTGTATGTGTGTGTGTGTGTGTGTGTGTGTGTGTGTGTGTGTGTGTGTGTGTGTGTGTGTATGTGTGTTTGTGTGAGAATATTATACTGTGTGGGTTATACCATTTTGAGTTGTGTACCACCCATTACACTTCCCCTCACCCTAATTTAGTAGCCCTGTTGATGTCATTCACCTGAGAAGTACCTTTGGACAAGGTGAAATTGTATAAGCTCCATGGCATGTCTGATAAGAAGTCCTTATAAGAGGCCTGGGAAAACAGGCTGACAGTGACCTCTCCTAAGACCACCACATTGCAACTGTGGACATAAATAACTTCTATGTAGCACATCCCATAAGTAAGGGTGTGTCATCCAGTAGGGAAGAGGTCAATGTCTCTGTCTACTCTCTCCTCATAAGGCCATCCAGCAGGTACAATGCCCATTTGCCATGTAGCTCACTAGACAGCTGCAAGAACTATGTAGTCTGCAAGTGTACCTAACAAATAGGACCCTAGCCTGCAAACAACTTTCCTATATGGACAAACTGCAATACCTCCAAGTAATCTTGACCACATCTTGGCTACTTACAGGCAATCCATGCTTGACTGACAATGCTGTATGGCTAGCTGTGTTAGGAATGCCATATCTAGTGAAACTCTGATCTGCATGCACTACATACCATGGATACCTCAACCTCATTACCACAATCAACAGAACATGCTGGGGGACAGGAACATAACACAAGTGGATATGTAATGCAATATATGTTGCATACATGCCAGAGCACCTCACTGGCCCTCTTCAAGAAAAATCTGGATGAGTGACTGGGGAATTTAACTGTCACTGTGGCCATCACTCAAGTGGCAATGGTCGATGGATGCACTGAGAAAAAATGTCAGGTTACATGATGCCAGGTTACACCCATGGGCTAGGCTTGTTATGGCTCCATGCCCATTAGCCTGGTACACATCTATGAACACATGACCTTATGAATCTCAATCCTGGCAAGTGTGTGTGTGTGTGTGTGTGTGTGTGTGTGTGTGTGTGTGTGTGTGTGTGCGTGCATGCGCGTGTGTGTGTGTGTGTGTGTGTGTGTGTGTGTGTGTGTGTGTGTGTGTGCAAGACCAGTATCCTGAGTGTGTGTGTTTGAGTGAGGAATATATCCATTACTACAATTGTAGGCAATCTTACTCCCAGCATATGTCCTACGTTCCATTGTACGAGGGCTGCTTTTTACATCAACTGTAGTGGTATCTGTACATACTCTGCAAACCTGTAAGCCCTGTGCTATGTACAACAGCTGTGTAACAGTATGGAATGAGCAGCTAGAAAGGCAGGGCTCTTAATCACAGTAATGGCACACCTGTGTGTGCACTGGTGTGTATAGCAGTGTTTGGGAGTGTGTACACTTGTGCATGACATTAGTATGACACTTGTCACAGCCACTACACCACTCATTGTCATACATTTAAAGAGCACGTGATGTTACTCACTATACATGTACTTTGAAACCTCAACACACTATGAGCTCTGTGCCACCTATGATAACTGCATAATACTGTACTACCACTAGCTAGATGAGTAGGGATTTCAAATCCAACACTGGCAATTGTGAATGTGTGTGTGTGTGTGTGTGTGTGTGTGTGTGTGTGTGTGTGTGTGTGTGTGTGTGCGTGTGTGTGTGTGCGTGTGTGTGCGTGTGTGTGTGTGTGTGTGAAAGCAGTGTTCTCTGTGTGTTGGGTCAACACAATACCCTCTGGGTATGGGGGATTTACAAATCTGAGGTGTGTTCACCCACTACACTTACCATTGTCCACTTTACAAGAGTTGCTGATGTCAGCCACCATACACTTACCTGTATACACCGCTCAGCCATATAATCTACATGGCACATGCAAAAACTGTTGTACAGACCTGTTAATTGTGTACAGCTGTACCCTGGATATGACATGCTCAATGTGTTACCACACTGCCATACTCATTGTAGATAATGTTTGCAGGGCCACATCCTGCTGACACACAGACACCTAGAAGACAAACAGAATACATTATGGAGACCACATTATGTCAGCATTGATAACAACAATAATGCATCATGACTGGACAGCTACACGCTCTTGACGTGTAAACATTAAACATGCTGGCTGATAACACTTTACACAGCATTACATTGCTAAACTGTAGTAAATTCACCCTGTGCATCACACCCATATTAGCATGTCCCTGCATCAATGGTATGGATGATATGGATGTGGCACAGGTATCATCATATGCACAGGGTGTGGTGTGGTTTTGCCAGAGGCCTAGGCTGTGCCATTTGGTTGACATCATGTGTGTGTGTTGGGGTTTGTTCATTACATGGGCCATGCAGAGGTGGTGTGTCTAAGTCTGGAGGTGACCTGGCTGTGATGGTGATTTCCATGTGTATGGATGCACACAGTCACACCATGTGGCTGCCCTTCACAGGGGTATGTTGGACAGCTGTGGACCATACAGGGCAGGGTGTGCAGTTCACCATCTCCAGCCATGGATATGGGAACTTGGCCTGCCAGGGGACCCACTGGCATAACCACGCACAAGGCTAGATACAGTACTACTCCCTGATGTTGACCACTGACTGCTGGATCCGCGTCCCTCTTGGGACAAGCCAGGGCCACATGCCCATGAACTGCTTGTGTTGTGCCATGGACAGTGACCCCACTGCAGTCTCGCTGCTGGTACTACCACTATGGGAGCAGGAAGCTGCACAGCCACTTGGAACCTCAGCTATTTGTGCTGCTGTCCTACACCCACTTGACCGATGGACAACTCCCACCACATGCTCTATCACAGACATTCTACTTTCAAGGATTGACATTCCATGGTTGATGATTCCCACCAACTCACTCAACCATCTATCCATGACCTCAGCATAATAATGGTGGGCATCAGCATGATCATGGAGGTTGTAACGGATAGCAGGAAGAGTGGCATTCACGACCCTGAGAAGCTGTCTTGTTTTATGTTCACTACATGCCTGTGCCTCCATGATGGTCCAGAACATGCCTCTGATGACACTTGCTGTAGCACTTTTGACAGGGGCCTGACAGGCAGCAGTCCCTCTTCGAGCACCCCTGCCTGACTACCTGTGTGGGACCTCACCTGTTATCTGGCAATGGCTGGTGTCTACAGACACACTTGCCATAGTCACCACACTTGCCTATCCCATGCCACCACCAGCCAACTGTCCTTCATCTTTGGCCACTGGTGATGGGGTATGCGTGGGCATTGTGACTGTGTGCAGGGATGGAATGGACAACAGTGGGATGCCAACCAAAGGCACAGATTCAGCCTATGACAACCCCGCCTGTGCCTCACTATGGCTATCATCATTGTCAGAGTCTGCTGAGACACTGAAATCAGTTCCCAAGTGGGAGGGAACCCAATCCCCATTGCCACCTGTGAGGAGATGACAATAAATGTAAATCAATACCTGTACATTATGGTTGGCTGCCATGCACACAGGAACACACACACACAGACATGCAAACAGACACTTACAGGTGAGGTGGCACAAAGCTATAACACAGACCTCACATTAACCAAAAGGTGACATGCATGACACACAGCCCTCATCATCATGCATTGCAGCCATTCCCAATCCTTGTTACTAACAGTATACATCAATGAGATGCATGAGTATTCTTAGTAGGTGACATCCATTCCCCTAGCACACACCGTACCCATGTACACATTATTGCTGTTCACCTGTATAGCACAGTGTTAACTACCATAGACCATACCTCACAACTGCACAAATCATTGAAGAATGTGTAGATGTCTGGCACATATGTTTGCTCTGTTCCTCACAACCCTTATGTGTTTGTCTCACACATTACTGGGATCATATGAGGATTGATGTCACTAATTAATGAAATACATTTGATTTGCAGACCTCATCACCAGCAGTGAATGTATATTCAAACAAATCCTGTTACACCAGCAACCTTCTAAGCTCAACATGGATATGATAAGTGTAGACACACCTGTTAACATGGCAGGCTCTTGTATTATATAAAATGAGAACACAATACTGCATTCAAAAACATTACCCACGTTAAATATGACATATGACCTGTGGAATCCAATCAGAAAACAAACAAATGTGTTAGTTGTGAAATATACTGAGTGAGATGTGTATGATACAGTGGTTGCATAGTTGTGGACACCCTTAAACCAATGCTTTTTTGAAACACCTGTTAAGTGAACTACAACAGTCACTCTTCCTGGGAAGGGGAGTATCAGCATGGCACATCTTGACTTGGCATCATTTCGACAGTCTCCCCTGCAATGGTCCCACAGTTCTGTCAGCTGGCAAGCGCCGCTCAAGTGCACAGACATTGGAGGTCACACTGGGGTTTACTACTGGTGTTAAGTCTGATCATTGTCTGGCCCACTGCATACCCTTGATTGTAATCAGGTGAAGCCATTTATAGGTAGATTTGGATGTATGATTCAGGTCATTGTCATGTTGGAAGCTGAAACCCCTTTCCATCCTGAGCCGTCTTGCTGACGCTTGACAGCTTTGGCCCACACATGAGTGTTGTTTGAACTCTTCATAATACCCTCCACCATGCCTAAAGGCCTATTTCCAGCTAATGAACAGCAACCCCAAAGCAGGGCACTGCCACCAGTGACCCTCAACATGTGGATGGTAGTCTTCAGGTGAAGTGAGGTGTTGCTTGTGCACCATATGCAGCTTTAGGGATAGTGGGTGTAAGTTTGAACCTTGGTCTTATTACATCATTACACATTTCAACACAAGCCTTTGGGAGATCTGGTGTTATGTTTTGCTACTTGTACACAGCCCTGCATGGTGTCTGCATGGGTAAATGCTTCTATCTACTGACCCTACCCAATAGGCCAGACTTATGCAGACTCCAGGTGAGTGTTGCCACATGTACTACACAACCTGCACTTGCCAGAGCGTCTTGCAAGTCCTTCAGTGTTGCTGCATGTCTCCTGGCAACCTCTCTGAGCAGTACTCAACATGTCCTTCCATCTGTTTTGGAAGAACATCTGTTTTTTTTCAACAGCACTGTTGTCCCATATTTAATCTACCTTTTGATGACTGTTTTCGCTGTGCTCCATGGTATATACAATACTGTGTTAAAGTTGTTGTACCCTATTCCTGAGTGATACCTTTCAAATGTGAGATCCCTATGATGCTTTGTAAGATGTGTGTAAGCCACGGCTGCTTCTGGTACAGGCAACTGAGCAAATGTCATGAATACACTGCTCCAACAGTGGACTGTTATCCGTTGTTGCATTGAGTCCCTGTACTTGATACCAGGTGTGTACCCAAGCAGATTGAATCCTGTCAGTACATCACGAGCTGCTCCTACAATATGTTATTTGGAGCATGTACACACATATGCATCCAGCATATTGTAAGGTTTGTATACACCATATTTGGTGGCCTAATGTGTTGTTGGGTTTTACAAGCTGATTGTTCATGTTATGGTTAGATTACAGGTTGGAAAAGGTGTGGAATGTAATATTGTGGTCTTTTATTGTATATGTCATAAACACTTGGCATTTTGACTGGGGTGTGTACACTGTGGTATCCACTGTATAGGATTAATGTGTCATACATGTCCTTACCTTAGCCCATTTGTCCCCCCAGTTTGTTGTTCTCTGTCCAGATGTCTTGCACTGACATGGTTGTGAGGTATGCTGCAGAGATGTTACATTACCCTTTAGATAAGCCCCCATAGTGACCACTGTGATGCACTACAGTTAACACCTCCACCGGTGAACATGGTCATCAAGCAATATGGATAGGTGTGTATTGGCAAAGCACAATACAATGACATACTTACCAGCTACAGGCTGCTGTCCCAAATGCAGACCAGAGGGAGCTAAATAGGTGTGGGAAAGAGGTACTGTCAGCAGACTCACATGTTGCCTTGGTACAGTGGTGAAGCAGCATTTCTGCACATTAACAGTAAATCCCCAAATACTATGACACATGCTGTTCAGCACCATAGATGTGCACTTATGTGCATTACCAAACCATGTCCACAACTACTATCATAGCTGACATATGCCTGTAGATACTCGACAGATACAAACCCCAGTACTATGAAATATTCTGCCCATAACCACAGATGTGCACTTATCAGCATTACAAAGCCACATACACGACTACCATCTTATCTGACATATGCATGTAGATACTCTGCGGATACAAACCCCAGTACTATGAAATATTCTGCCCATCACCACAGATGTGCACTTATCAGCATTACCAAGCCACGTACATAACTACTATCTTATCTAAAATATGCATGTAATATTCTACAGATTCAAGTATGTATGCTAAAGTACACTACCAATGTGCACTAGGGCCTTAACTGCACACTCCTTGTCCATTGTGTGTGGGGGGGCACCCACATCCACAATGCTGGATTCAGCAAAATGATGTGTGCCTGGAGTGGGTGCACCAAGGCTGGCGAGGAGCTATTTGGTGGGTGTCAGTGAGGCCTGCATGACTGGGTCCCCATCTATGGCTGTCGCTTCTCTGGCTATGGCAACAGCCCTTCACCAGGCATTACGTATGAGGTTGGTAGCATGATGCCAGACCTGCTAATAGGTTCATGTGTGCAGGCTGACATAATTTACCCTGTGGACTAAGTCATTCCACAGGGTGGTCCACTCCCGCTGATGTTCCTGACCACGGCAATAAAATCAATTATTGCAGATGTTTCTGCTGTATTGTAGGGTGGATTTCTGGTGTGCTGCATCCTGCTTGGAAGACATAAACAGTGAAACACATCATAGCACCTCATACAGTTAAAAGAACAAACAGGAACCAGGAACCAATCCACAAAAATTTTATTGAGCACTTTTGTTTCAATGAATAAGAAACTTCATCAGAACACAATTCAGCAACACTGGAGGAGAGGAGGAACGAGAAGGATGGCTTTCCGACAACACAAGGATGGTATATTATGGATCCTTAAATCAACAACTTTCACAATTTGATAACTGTATCCTACGATATCTTAAATTACAACTTGAAAATCATTATCTATGAGAATGCATTAGGTTGGAAAACATTCCAAAAGAATTAAGACTTTGGACATTTCCCTCGGGGCTGGTAAGACATTCTTTACTACACACAAAATTGCTACAGTTATTTAATAAGCACAGATGTGAATTATTACAGTGTCTGGTTCAAGTCAATGACAGCCAATTGAGGGAACTCTCAGAACAGATTAAGACTTTAGATAGTAAAATACATTCTGACTTATTGTTTGAGCACAGGAAGGACCAGTATTTTAATATTTTTGAAAACACTGATAAGGCTATGGTTGACCTTCAAAATAAGAAAAGTAAAAAACTAGCAAGGGACAAACAAGAATATCAGGAGGGCAAAGCCTACCCATTACCACCGTTAAGTCAACAAAGAAGGGAACATGTAAAACATCTCAATGTACAGACTGAAAACACAGATCTCAACATGGATGTGGTTAATGGCCCTGACCCTTTAGAATATCCCCCTTTGAAGAGGTCCAAGAGACTGAGAAGCCAGAGAGGGGAAGATGTTCACAATGGGTACCAGCATCCCCCTATGATGAGGGGGAAAGGGAGGGGCAAATTTTACAACACTGTACAGAACAACATTTAAATGTTCTTTATATTACATTGTGTAATAAGAGTGGGGATTTTAAAGTTCATAACTACAGTGATGTAATTTTATGTAATGATATTGCTAATTTGTTTGAAAAATGATTGAGCTTCGTACCTGCTAGGAATGGCAATTTAGAGGATGTATTAATAAGTTTGAAGCTATATACTAGAAAGCTTGACTTTGATTTCTTTTTTAAAGACTCTAACTTAACTAAGCAGCTGAATAATGAATGTCGTAAATACAGTACATTTAATCCTATTTTACATTCTGTGGTCCAAACCATTGAAAAGTTATGTGAACATGATATAAGATTAATGTTTCAGAACAACAAACATAGGATGATTAACCATACAAATTTAAGTAAGGAAGAAGTCATGCTTTTAAGAGACATTTGTAACAAAAATGACTTGAGAGTTATGAGACAAAGGTGGAAGGCTGGTTGTTATGAATAAGACTGATTATAATAATAAAATGTGTAGTTTATTATGTGTGGACACTTACTGTGAAATAAGTGTCATTGAGAAGAACATTATATATAAAAAAGTGGACATTAAACTACAATAATTAGTCTTAAACAACCAAATTAACCCAGAGGAATATCAGTTTCTTACAGTAAAAAATATCAGAAATCCAGCAACATTTGGTATACCTAAACTACATAGACTTGAGAGATCCTCCCCTAATTTATAGGAAACCAACTTACTCGACTGTGAATGCTAGAGCATCAAAAACTTACCCTATTGCTAGATTTATAGATTCACAAATGAAGGATGTACTGCAGGGAAAACCATGGATTTTAAAGGACTCATGGAACTTCCTAAGTAAAATATCCAAAGAGATCTACACAGACAATTTAATATTTGTTGCAATCGACATCAAGGATTTGTTTTCTGTCGTACCACACAATTTAGGATTGTACTGGTTTTATACTTATTTATGACAGTGTTCTAGCCTAGGACATGACCGAATACTCTATTAGAACCTTGATGGAACTTGTATTGGATAGTAGCATCATTATTTTTGAAAAGCAACTGTTTTAACAAAGCAGAGGGGTAGCCATGGGGGCAGCTTGTGCCCCCATATTTGTAAACATTGTTCTACCATTTTGGGAGACAGAGTATGTATTGAATAGCCCTTTGTCTGGTAATTGGACATATTATGGTCATTATCTTGATGCTATTATTATTTTTTGGAAAAGTAATGAAATGGACTTGGAAAGAGTTTTTGAGTACCTTAATGAAACCACAATTTTTTTGGAATTTACTATTGCTATTGGTATGGACCAGGTGAGATTTTTGGACATTTGTATCTTTAAAGATAGATATGGAAAGTGGTTCCACTCCACAATTTATAGGAAACCAACTTACTCGAACAGTTTGTTGCATTTTGATAGTTGCCTCCCTTTACATCAAAAAAGTCCCTTGTCAAGGGTCAAGGGGTCAACCTGGCCAGAATGATTACTGAGAATGAAGAATTTCAAAAACAAATTGGCATCCTGAGGAATATGTTAATTTGGAGAGGGTACCCTTTAGTTTTCTTAAATGAGATCTTCCAAGAAGTTACCAATAAGAGGAACAATGGACAGTACTTTCCTCTTTTAGGTACAGCGTATAATTTAAATACAAACAACCATATATGAGAGAGGTAAGAATTTAATAAAGCCATTGTTTTAACTTACAACAACCAGTTTATAGGACTGAAAGACATCATTTGTCATAACTGGAATGTATTTGGTATTAACAAAGAATAGACTGCTATTGTGGGTACAGTTCCAAAATTGTTTATAGAAAAGACACCAATATAAAAACTCTGCTAGAAAGAGGTAATGACACAGTCAAGATTAAGGGAAGCATATCTATGCGTGGTTACTGCTCTCAATGTAAATATATGTTGGAAACTGACACTATCAATATTCCCAGTGCTGGTAGATTTACTCTGTATAAGAAATTTAATTGTAACAGTAAGGCAATGGTTTACCTAACTCTATGCACAGAATGTCCATGTTTCTATATTGGAAAAACTGTCAACGCAATTAGGACTAGAGTATACCAGCATTATCATGATATTCTTAACAAAGACATCAAAAATGTCCTAGCTACAAACTTTTCTGCTCATGAAGGGCATGCCTTTAAGTTTACTATTATTGATCAAGTAACCCTGGAGGACAGAGGGGGACCATTGAATGATTACTTAGAATATAAGGAACTCAAGTGGCAGCTTAGAACAAATGCAGGTACATTTTTCTGGGTTAAATAGCTCTATATCTATTAGCTCTATCCTTAGACTAAAAGCTGAATTTTTTTATGACATGAATATTGATGGTAGGAAGCTTTATATTTTAAACAATTGTTTCATCACTTTTGCTCAACTTTGGTGCAATTCAATTTATGCCAAAGTGTTATGGGTGGTCAATCAAACATTTTTATTGTACTTCTGAAGATTTTAATTCAACAAGGTCTTTTTAAGTGGTAATTAGTAGCATAATGAGTTGATTAGTTAATTATGGAGGCTATAAAAAGGTTGGGTAGTGTTGCTGAATTGTATTCTGATGAAGTTTCATATTCACTGAAATGAAAGCGCTCAATAAAATTTTCGTGGATTGGTTCCTGGTTCCTGTTTGTTCTTTTAACAGTTTGTGTGTTTTTACGAAGTCACCTCATACAGTTGTCAACAGTATGGAGAGAAATTGCACAACAACAGTGGATATTTGTTACCAGCACTCACAACTACACCATACTCCTGTAATCTATCGGAACAATATTAGCTTGCATTGCACTCCTGGCCCTGATGTGTCATATTCCCCCCAATGATGGACAGTTAATTGCATAAACCTCTATTCCCCATTCATTTCTGTGTGAGGGATGACAGTGGCCATCTTCCATGTGAATATGGTGTAGATTTTGCCCGGGCTGTGTTTGACTATGTTGTGTGATGGAACTGTGAGCACTTGCCCAAGTTCATGTAAGATGCAGACAGGGATCAGGCTCCATGGAGACTTGCTGTTATTGCCTTTCAGTAGGCAATCTGTACCGTCACACCATTGATGAGGGGTGCAGTTGATGTGCATATCTCCCTATAGGGATGGGGGGCAGGGGGTGATGTTCACACCTAACCTGTCTGATGCAGGTTGCCTATAGCCATGACATGTATAAGGTGTGATTTAACACCAGTAGAGGGTGAATTGCGTTGTTGCTTCTGAGACTTTCAGCATATGTGGAGACACTCTTGTGACTGACCTTGACAGTGTGGATATGTGTGATTTGTACTCATAGTTAGCCTTACATGGAGATAACTGTGACCTTACATGCTTGTTCAGACAGAGGTGGACATGCTTCCAAGTTGTTGTCTGTACATATGTGGCCCTGTACAACAATATAGCAGCTTATTATGTGGTTTGTGTATTGCTGCTGTCTACCAAAGGGGATTACTCTACCTTGGGGGAGGTGAGTTTTACTGGTCAGGTATTGCTGAGTCCGTACAGTCACAGTACAGTGGAAATATAAGTGGACATACCCATGTTACAATGCCTGGTCTTTGTGCTATTGTAACTTGACACCACAATAACTTATTTCAAAACAATTCCCACCTTTAATATGACCTATAGCATGTACAGTTCCATTGAAAACATAACAATCTGTTGTGGGGAAACATATGCATATTGAAATCAGTACAATAAGCTGGTTGCATGAGTGTGCACACCCATAAACAGATACTTTGTGGAAGCACCTGTTGAGATAATGACAGCATTCAGTCATCTTAGGTCAGAGTCTATCATAATGGCACATATTTACTTGGTAATAGTTGCCGAGTCTTCCTTGCAACAGAACTACAAATATGTCTATTTGTGAGGTCATCTCTTGTGCACAGCCCTATTCAGGGCAACCCACAGATTTTATATTGGATGTAGGTCTGGCCACTGGCTGGCACATTCCCAAACTGTAATTTCCATCTGGTGAAACCATTCCTTTGTCGATTTGAATGCATATTTGGGTAATTGTCATGTTGCCAGATAGAATCCCTTTTCATCTCCAGCTTTCTAGCAGATGACTGAAGATTTGCAGACAAAAATGGTTGGTATCTGCAACTGTTCAGAATTCCCTCCAACTTGAGAAGAGGCCCAGTTTTTGAAGAACAACCCCACAGCATGATACTACCACCACCATGCTTCACCAGGGAATGGTGTTCTTTTGGTAATGCAAAGTGTTGTGTCGGGCCAAACATACTTCTTGGAATTGTGGACCACAGGTTCAACCTTGGTGTCATCAGACCATGGCACATTGTCTAATATGCTTTTTGGAGACTTGCTGTACTGTTTGACAATGTTTGTTCAGCCCTGGACATTTGTTCTGTGTAGGAAAAGGCTTCCATCTAGCAACCCTACCCTATATGGCAGACATATGGGGAATATAGAAGATTGTTGTCACATGTGGTGCACACCCAGTACTTGGCAGGCATTCCTGCAGCTTGTTCAGTGTTGCTGTCTGTCCCCTGTCAGCCTCCATGGCCAGTTGTCATCTTGTCATGTCATCCATCTTGGACGGATGTCCAGGTGTTTGCAGTGTCACTGTTGTCCCATATCTTCTCCACTATCTGATGACTGTCTGCAATGTATTCTATGGTATATCCAATGTTGTGGTAACTTTTTCTACTCTTCTCCTGACTGATACCTTTCCACAATGAGAACCCTTCAAGGCTTTGTAAGCTCTCTGCCAAACATGTCTATTGCTGTAGCAGGTAACTGAACTGGGTAAATATCAAATATATCTACTAGGACAGTTGAAAATTATTTGGGGTTAATTAGAGTCTTGTTAATTGATGGCATGTGTGTACCAAAAAGAGAATGCTGTGATTACTGCAGGAGGTGCATCAACCAAGTAGTAGTTTATGTGTGTGCACATGTATGCAACTAGTTAATAGTATGTTTTTTATGTGTTATATTTTCTCCCCTAACAGGTTTGTTTGTTTGTCAATAGAATTTTACAGGTTATTGGTCACCATCAAGGTGGGAAACGTTTTGGAAAGATTTTCTGTGGTCTCATTTGTGTATAGCACACAAACCTGGCATTTCCACAGGGGTGTGTACACTCTTGATATCCACTGTATGTAGGTGTTCAAATAGCTGTTTGTGGTAGGCATGGACAGAGAGTCATAACACAGTTGCACACTCTCCAATTAGAACCTGATAATCATGCCTATTGTACTACCCATATCATTGTCACTGCAATGCAACAACCAGTACCTGTAAACATTTATGTCTGTTGTCTGCACTGAAAAAAGAAGTTATGTACCTACTATAATGTTCCATGTTAGTTGTCTTCATCTCGCCTTCCTTCTTGCTGTTTGGGTTCAGAGCTGGTCCTCGGCTCCGACTCGGCCTTCTTCAATAGCTCGAGAGCTGTTTACTGGCTCAAAGCTACCCCTTATCCCATGATGCCTAGCAAAAGCTACCCAGATCTCATTTGTTATAGCTAATTCCAGACATAAGTTGAGAAAACCAGTTATCTAAAAACTGGTTGTTCAATACATCTACTTATAGAATAGGTTACGAAAAACCTGGCCAGAAGAACAATAAGGACAAAAATACTCAGCCAGTGAAAACAAGAACTCCTCTCAGTCCACTAGGATGGGGGAAGGTGGGAGGGATGCAAGAAGGAAGGCGAGATGAAGACAACTAACGTGGAACATTATGGTAGGTACATAACTTCTTTACGTTAAGTTTTCTATCTCACCTTCATTCTTGCTGTTTGGGACAGCGTCCCTAGCATCTAACATCCTGGGTGGCTCATTGGATCAGACTCTTCATAACAGTGGAATCAAAGTCAGCTCTGGTCTGGGAGACCATCTCCACCTTGTAATGAGAGATAACGGTATGACGGTTTGCCCACATGGCAGCTGCACAGATTGAATCTATGGGCAACCTAGACTGAAAACCTATGGAGGTTAATGCCCTGGTAGAATGACCTTTTGGTGTAGCTGGTAACTCTTTATTCCGTAACTGGTAAATAAAGGTAATAGTATTAGATAACCATCTGGATAAGGTAACCTTGGAAACTGGGAGGCTTTGTTTGTTGAAGGCATAAGAGAGAAATAACTGGTCTGACTTCCTTAGTTATTTAGTTCTATGAAGGTAAAAATGCAATTGTCTATGAACATCCAGTTGGTGTTGCTTGTATTCTGCCTTGTTGCTGTGATTGGGAAAGAACACTGGGAGATCTATGGATTGATTTAAATTGTTCTCTGAGAAGACATTAGGAAGAAAGGATGGATTGGTCCTCAGAGAAACTCTGTCCTTGTGAAACACCAGGTAGGAAGGATGAACACCTAGCTGAAGTGATAGCAACCAGAAAAAGTGTCTTCCAAGACAGAAACTTAAGAGAACATGATGCTGCCGGTTCAAAAGGAGGCAAAATTAAGGAAGTTAAGACTAAATCAAGATCCCAAGGAGGAGGGGGATCTCTCACTAGAGGTCAAAGAAAAGAGGTTCCTCTCAAAAAAGCCTTACAGAGCTTATTTGACATGATGATAGAATTCAACAATCCGATATGAAGATTTGAAATGGACACTAACTGTACTCTAATAGTAGTGGAAGCAGCAAAGGACTGAAAACGTTGTGCTAGAAATTCAAGAATTTCATGGACTGGGGCTGAGAAAGGATCCACATTTCTAGACTCTGCCCAGTAAGAAAACCATTTCCATTTACTAGCATATGTTTTTCTCATAGCAGACTTACGTGAGGAAACGATAATATCACGGACTACTGGGGAGATACCGGGAAGCCTGGCTAAGGTTAGAATTGGAGTAACCAAGCTGTAAGCTGGAGTGTTTGGAGGGACTGATGCAACCCGCCTGATTGATGAATCAGAAGATTTGGAATCGGGTCCAGAATCCAGGGCTGATCGACAAGGTAGGGGTGCAGGAAAGGAAACCATATCTGTCGAGGCAAATAAGGGGCAATGAGGATCATTTTGCATCCCAATGATTTTGCTTTCTGTATGAGTCTTGGTATTAGGGGAAATGGGGAAAAGCATAAAGGAGTCCCTGAGGCCAATCGTGGACTAGAGCGTCTCTGGGTATGTGACCTGGAAGCGGAAGAAGGGAGAAGTAGTTGCTGCATTTGTTGTTGAGAGGGGTGGCAAACAGATCGCAGCAAGGCTGTCCCCATTTGTGGAAGATAAGATCTGCAACTTCCTGATTCAGAGACCACTTGTAAGGCATGAGAATAGCTCTGCTGAGCCTGTCCGCTATGACGTTGGATCTCCCAGGGATGTGCGTCACAATCAGAAAACGTTGGGAGGAAATCGCCCATTGCCACAGTCTGAGTGCCTCTCGACACAGGGGGTAGGACCTGGTTCTGCCCTGTTTGTTGATGTAACACATCACTGACATGTTGTCTGTTTGAATTGCAATGGTCCCAGAAGGAAGAGAGTCTTGAAGGACTTGCAACACCAGAAGCACGGCTCTCATTTCTAGGACATTGATGTGCAGATGGTACTCGTGAGGTTGCCAAGTGCCTTGGACTGTCCAGCCCAGATAATGCCCCCCCCACCCTATCAGGGAGGCATCCGTGATCACTGTAGCTACCGGTGGAGGCTGTATGAAAGTTCTGTCCTGAGACACTAGTGGGGAGTCCATCCACCAAGACAGGTGCCTTTTGCATGTTTCTGTAATCAGGATCATGTGAGACATGGGAAGCTCCTGAAAGGACCACTGCGTGAAAAGAAGCCACTGAAGAATTTTCATGTGGAAATGCGCTAATGGAACTAGAAGAATGGCAGCTGCCATGGAGCCTAGAGCTTGAAGGACATATCTGACTTGAATCCTTTTGCTCTGCATTAGGATTAACACTTGTTGACGAATTGTAGAAACTCTTTCCAGTGGTAATCTTGCAAACATTTCCCTTGTGTTTAATTCTGCTCCTATGTAAGTGATAGACTGACAGGGCAACAAGGCAGATTTTTCTAAATTTATTTTGATGCCTAGTTGAGTGCATGATGTGATTGTATAATCCCGTGCTTGTAAGAGTTGATGCCTGGTGGTAGCAGTGAGGAGCCAGTCATCTAGATATGGAAACACCTGGAATCCTTGACGCCTCAGGTGAGCCGTGACTACTGCCATACACTTGAACACCCTGGGGGCTGAGGTGAGACCAAAGGGCAGAGCTCTGAACTGGTAATGACTGGCCCCTACCCAGAAGCAAAGAAATCTCCTGGAGCATCTGTCTATCTTGATACGGTAGTATGCGTCCTGAAGATCTATCGAGCACATCCAATTGTCCTGACCCAGAAAGGGTAGAATGGACTGTAGCGTGAGCATCCAAAACTTTTCTCTTTGTACAGATTTGTTTAGTCTGCTGAGATCCAAACTCGGTTTCCAGTCCCCTGTCTTTTTTGGTACCAAAAAGAATCTTGAGTAAGTTCCGGATCTGAGCTGGTCTGCGGGGACTTCCTGAATGGCTCTTTTTTCTAGCAGTTTTGAAACTTCTATGACTGCTTGCTCCCTCAGATTGGGTGGAACATCTGGAAGGGCCTTTTTTGACTGTAAGGGGGATTGATAGAAGGGAATTTTGTAACCTCCAGATATAATGGAGAATACCCATCTGTCTCTTGTTAAATTTTGCCAGGCTTTTGGGTACAGCGAACGTCTTCCCCCGATTGCCTCCAGAGGTGAGCAGCCAGGCAACCCTTCAGGATGCTGGAAGGGCTTGCCAGAGAAGGATTCTCTGTCACCCTGGTTCTGCAGATCCCCTCCACCACAAGGGCGGTGTCTGTTATTGTTGTTTCCCCCTCTGCCTCTGGAGGAAAAATCACCACGTGTGTCAGGCAAGGATCCCTGGGATTTCTGGAACTACATCTTCCCACTCTTCTGACCCTTGGGGTAAGGTCTAGAGGGAGTGAAAAAACAGATCCCATGGCAGAGAGAGTCTTGCCTTCTTGCTCACTCCTGGTCAACATGTCTTTCACCTGAGGCCCAAAGAGAAAGGAGCCATCAAAGGTGGTATTGGTGAAAGATGCTTGAAGGGTTCCACAAACTGACACAGCTGCATCCAAGCATGTCTCCTGTGGGCCACACCTGTGCCAGCGGCTCTGCTCGCTCCATCGGCTACATAGGAAATCAGCCTCATGGAGAAGTTGACTATGGAATTAAGAGTCATCAGCTTGGAAGCTAGTTTGGCTTGTACTCCCTCAGCTGTAGGATCTTGAAGGGCATCTCCAAGCTCTTTCAGGAGATCCCTTTGAAGATAAGTAAAATGACATAGATAGTTCAGGGACCTCATCGAGAAGGTCGCTGAAGCAAACATTCACTTTCCATATCTGTCCATTGTCCGAGACTCTTTGTTAGGGAGATAAACAGATGAAGAGGTTTCTGCTAACTCTTTCTTGGTGGCTGCTGCTACCACCATGGCATCAATGGGCACACCTTTGAAAAGGAATTGCTTATCCTGGGGGGCTGTAATAAACTTGTTAGGTCTCCTCGGAACCACCACAGACATGAGTGGGTCAAAATGAGGAGAAACCCAGGAGGTGGAAGGTCATGAACCGAATGCGTCCAGGAATACAGACTCATCCTTGGTAGGGGCTAGGGAAGTCCAGTTCCCCCTCTGCCTAAGCATTTCAAGGATGTCTGAAAAGGAAACATCTTCAGCGGGGGACCTCGGGGACCCTTTCAATTCATCTAAGTCTTTATCTGAAGTGACAGACTCAGGGAAATCAATATGCTTCCTCTTGCACTTCTTCTTCTGAGGGGTCTCCTCTGAGTGATCAGGGGAGGCCTCAGAAGAAGAGGGAACACTCAATGGGGTGTCCTCGGCATTGGTTCCCTATGCTTGGGGTCTGGAAGAGGAGCAGATGTTGGCACAGACACTATGGGGGACGAAGCCTATGGAGCTGGTAGTGGAGCTGTTTCAGGGGACAACACACTCCACATGACCTCGAAGGCATCCCGACCTCAAGGCAGAGAAAGCTCCGGTTCTGAAGAAATAGGAATCTTTCTCCGCACCAAGGGCAATGGCTCCGAGGCCGATGCTGGAGCCAAGCTCACCTGCACCGAAGCTCCAAGGGGGAGAACGGGGTTGGACAAGGGTCTGATGCCACTCCCCCCCTCGGAACCGTTGAGAGAACCCTGGCATCCAGATTCCTCGATAGAAGGAACAATCGAGGTAATCAGAGCTAAAGTCGGAGCCGAAGGAGAGATGGTGATCGGAGCCGACGGTTTCACTACCCGCACACCAACGAACTCCGGCTCCGAACTCAATGGAGTCGGAGGAGGAATGGAAATAGAGGTGGTTGGAGCTGATACCTGCTGAGGTGGGCTGGATAGTATTTTAGCTATTGCCTGTGATTTAAGCAACCTACTTACTACTCTCTCCACATCATGATTGGAAAGCCAAGAGGATTGAGAGGAGTGTAAAGTATGGTGGCTATGTTCACTTTGTAATAATGGTGACTGAGGAGCCGAGTGGATCGACTCTAAAGAAGGGGACCTCAGTCTCTTATGGCTCCATGATGGCTCCGAAACATCTGATGGAGCCGACAGAGGAGTTGTCTTGTCGGTGCCAGCCAGAACCGACATACTAGGTTGTTCCAGTACAGGAGTCGGCTCCGAAGGTGGAGCCGATGGTTTGACAGATTTAGGGGTTTCACTGGCTGAGAACTTTTGCTGGTGAATCCTGAGGCTTTAATAAACCCTGAAGGATTAGTTTGTTTTTGCACTCCTGCAGGACCTTTGGACTAAAGGCATGGTAAATAGAACAAGAGTCCTGCAGGTGAACAGCGCCCAAACAATAAACGCAACTAGTGTGCCCATCTGTCAGAGATGTTTTCTGACAGCATGAGTCACACTTTTTGAAGCCAGAAACTTTTGTATCCTTGGACATAACTCTATTACTACACACAATCCAAGTACCACAATACAGACAGACAAAAAAATCTCTACACTACTAAACGAATACAACAGATTTTTTTTTTTTTTTTATATACAGTAAAAAAAAAAAAGGGGAGAGAAGGAGAGCCTCTATGTTAAATGGCTATTCTAAAGGAGGGGGTAGGGGAGAACTCTCTAATTTGAATGAGTGCTTAAGAAAAAAAGGGACTCCTGAAAGAAGCGATGTCCACAAACAACACCCACAGAGAATAAAACTATAAGGGGAAGTATACTAGTTTTAAGAAGTTTAAACAAATATAATTATATAAATATACAAAAGTATACAAGCCTGAGCCAAAAACGACACACCTTGTAGCTGAAGCAGCAAATGCGATCTGGGTATATTTTGCTAGGTACCATGGGATAAGGGGTAGCCTCAAGCCAGTAAACAGCTCTTGAGCTATTGAAGCTGGCCGAGTCGGAGCCGAGGATCAGCTCCGAACCCAAACAGCAAGAATGAAGGCAAGATAGACAACTTAACATCTGATATTACACACAAGTAGAACATGCCCAACTTATTTACATACATAGATAACTAAGTTGATTGCACAGTAGGCTTTGCTATCACAGTGCTAACCTGGAGGATGTCCCACATTCATATCTAGGCTATTATGTTATGGTGTCATTGTTAACAGACTTGACAATGGTTTGCCTAACATAACACAAGTCTATGTGTAAATGACTACAGATATTAGGCAAACGTGCTTATAAGACTGTACAGTTGAATGGTATGATCTCACTATATCACATTCATTGCAACACACACTTCTGCAACAGTACCTTTCTCTGCACATGTTCTGTATAGTTCTTTTATATTTACAAGAAAAATGTGTGCCATAGTTATAAGCACAGGTAACACATGGATACGTACAACATCCCAGTAGCTGGCCTAGCAGTGGCACAGTCAGTGGTGTTTGATAGACACTCTAGTAGCTGTCAAATGTCAGCTGTCTTTTCCTGTTGTGAGACAGGGGCCTGAGCTGTGATCTATGTCACTGCAGATAGACTCACATGCTATGGCCATTGGTGCTGTTCAGCAGTACATCTGTACAGCAGGTCTTGTTGAGACATATTCTTTCAAACCCCTATTTTCCATTATTACAGACCACCTACTGCATTCAACTACATGCTTACTTGTTTCACATACCTTTTTTAAGTGGATTTTGTTAGATATACCTTCTGAGTTATTTTGTTTTTATGAAGATCACTGTCTATGACAGGGGTGGTTTGAATAGATGGCAGCTTGTCTTTTGTAGGTAATGCTCATGACCATGTGATGGCCTGTGCACCAATTAGTGTTCTTCATTTGCTAATTGCATGCAGAGCAGCTGTGTAGTTATTCCAACAGCCAGTTTCATGGCAACACTTACCTATAATTGAGTACTCCATGTGGGAATTGATCCTTTCCCTTACCTATGAGGAAGACATCCAGAAGGTGTGTGAGCTAATACCTCTTACAAGACTTGTAGAGACATGCCAACTAAATGATGAAGAAGGTTCAAGACTTAGGGGCAGAATGTGAGTATTGCTGTTATATGGTTTGAATACTGCTAGTTTAACAGGGTTGGTCTGAACATTCTACTTCTGCATGGGTTTCAGTCTGACAAAGTTCTGTGTCTGCATAGCTCTCAACTGTAGGGCTATCCACATAATGGCCAGAGGTTTACCTGTTATGTTTGGTCTGTTCCCCAGACAGGTGTTGTCCTTGGCAAATCAGTAGCATACTCTGGTGATTGCAATCAGTAAATGCTAACACCCATTTGTGTTTCTGACTTTATCTCCCTCAGAAAAGATATGTTACAACAAACCCTGTAACGCCAGCAACTTTCTCAGTCTATAACAGCAATATTTCAAGTATGGCTATATTTTTGGGCCTCTGTCCCCAATAATGTCAGGCTTTGTCCAAATGTCATACAGTAGGAGGTTGATAGGTATGGTCTATCATTATTTAGCACTCTCATTCCTGCTGAGAGGAAAGGCTGGAAAACATGCCGAACTCTGTACATTTAAGAGATTGGTGTACAGAGAATGCTCTTAGATGCCCTTGTAACATATTGTATGGGGGGATAACAAGTATTTTAAAACTAGGCTGTTAGAACATGTGAGACATATTACTGATAAGAAAGAAGACTGTTCTGTACTTGTACATTTTAATAAATCTCACCACAGGGGACAGTAGTGGGCTACAAGGCACTGTTTTGGAAAAATATGTTTCTCTGTTTGATCAAACAATCATAAAAGAACAAATATTATGTACAGAATCAATTTATATTTTAATTGTGAGACTGTATCCCCTAGGGGGTT
Organism: Protopterus annectens; assembly: GCF_019279795.1. Lineage (NCBI taxonomy): Eukaryota > Metazoa > Chordata > Ceratodontiformes > Protopteridae > Protopterus > Protopterus annectens. The sequence continues at coordinate 946,228,873 of NC_056739.1, read as the reverse complement.
AAATGAGGAGTGTGATTTCAATCTAATCAAGTGTTAATTACTTCTTGTATTTAAGGTAAGTATTCCTTGTAATGTTTTAGCCCTTAACAGCTTTGGCCAATACATCAGAGTGTAATAAACCTGTGTGAATTACTGTCTGGATGTATTTATCTTTACTATCTTCAGTCATTTTAGTTGTTTTGCTAAGAGGTCATTGTATGTCTGGCCATTGTGTATGGCCTATCATGCTTTTGTAGCAGTGTACTGCTCACTTATCATTTGGACTGTGGGGGGGGGGGGCGGGGTAGATGTGAGTGTCATGGGTTCTTTTGTATCCAACTATGCATGTTGCCCCAGTTATGGGTAGTCTATCAGCAGCATATTTTTGTATGGGGCATTTTGAGACATGTATGCATATATATATATATATATATATATATATATATATATATATATATATATATATATAAAAAATATATATATATATATATATATATATATATATATATATGTATATATATATATATATATATATATATATATATATATGTGTGTGTGTGTGCATGTGTGTATTATACATACACACACACACACACACACACACACACACACACACACACACACACACACACACACACACACACACACACACACACATATATATATATATATATATACACACACACCTCAGTATTTATTGGTAATATATTTATGTACTGTTACACACACATATATGTATCTCCATACATATCTATCTAGCTCTCTCTATATGTATATGTTTCTTGTTATATATATATATATATATATATATATATATATATATATATATATATATATATTTATATATATATATATATATATATATATATATATATATATATATATATATATATATATTTATAGATACAAATCCTTCCTGATTGCACAGTGTCTCTTCCGTATTATAAACTGGCTACTTGTTTACACTGTGTAGACTTCGCTTAGCAATGCTTACCAGTGCGCAAATCTGCTTAGCATTCATATTTAAACAATGTTTAAACTTGCTAAGCATAGCTCAGCCCTGGTAACTATTGCTCACATTCCAGTCTTATTAAACTGCAGAGTAATGATATAATTTAATACGTGTATTTACTTTCCTGTATATAATACCCTTCTCTCTGCTGTAGTAGACATACCTAAATAGGCAGGAGTTCTAATCACAATACTGGCAAGTATGTGTGTGTGAATCATGTACTGTCTGGCTCATACCATTTTTTACCTGTGTACTACCTTTTGCACTTCCCTTCACTCCAATTTAGTAGACCTGTTGATGTCATCCACCTTAGATGTACCTTTGGAAGAGTTGGAAATGTATAAGCTCTGTGGCACATCTCATAACTGTGTAGCACTATATTAGTAATACCTAGATAGGCAGGAGTTCTAATCCCAATACTGGCAAGTGTATGTGTGTGTGAATCATGTATTGTCTTGCTCATACCATTTTTTGACCCGAGTACACCCCCTTACCCTTCCTTTCACTCCACTTTAGTAGACCTGTTGATGTCATCTACCTTAGAAGTACCTTTGGAAGAGGTGGAGATGTACAACCTCTGGGAGTGTCTCATAACTGCATAGAACAATAAAAGAAATACCTAGATATGCAGGTTTGCTAATCCTAATGCTGCCAACTGTTTGTGTGTGTGTGAGGATCATATCTTGTGTGGCTTATACAATTTTGATATGTATACCATAGACGGCTGGTGACCACCTCCCACTGCCATTACTTTATATAGTGTGGTAACAGCATCTGCCTCACATGCAGCAGGTTAAACCATTGTACAATCCTCATACAGATGTGTCTGGAATATCCATATGTTTGAAACCTATACGTGGTTGGAAATGATCTGTGTGCCTTAACAATGCCCATGTATGTGATATTATCGCCAAATAGCCCACAGTGAGTGTACTGGCACACATGGCAACATGAGGTATCATACCTGACTGAAACATCATGCTGATAGGACATCTGTCACCCTCATAGGTCGGCAGCCTTTTAGGTGCAATACATGAGTCCAGATGCTTGGTTTTACAAGTGAACTGTACTTGTTATGGGTCACATTAAAGACTGGAAGAGGTGGGGGCTGTCATATTGTGGTCTTAATTAGTATGTAACAAGAACACCTTGCATCGTAAGAGGGATTGTGTACACAATTTATATCCACTGTATACCAGTAATGTATCATGCATGACCCTACCATAGGCTGTTTGTGCAGCACAATATGCTGGCCTCTGTCCAGATGTCTTGGCACTGAAAAGTTGTGAGGTATGCTACAGGAATGTTGAATTCACATCACATAAGCCTCAGTGGTGACTACTGTGATGCAATACAGTTAACCTCGGCACAAGTTAACATTCACAACAAGCAATATAGCTATTACATAAAGCATTATAGCTATTACTGATGGTTGTGTGCATGGTAAATTGCATGTGCTTCACATGCCTCTGGTATTGCCAGACAACAACAGAGCAATGTCATACTCACTAGCTTCAGGCTGCTGTCCCATATGCAGACCAGAGGGTCCTAGTTAGTTGTGAGAGGGAGTTATTGTCAGCAGATGCACATGAGGCCTTGGTACAGGATGGATGCAGCATGTCTGCACATCTACAATACTAACCACTATAATATACAACACCCTGTCCTCACCATAAATGTGCACCTCTGTGTATTAGAAAAGCCCATCCACAACTGCAATCGGACCTGACACATGCATGTAGATACAATACAGATACATCTATGTCTGATACATTAGTGTACGAATCCCCAATGGGCACTTACCTGCACGCTCCTCATCCAGTGTGTGTGTGTAGCCCACTTCCACAATGCTTCCCTCAGCATTGTGGCTTGTGTGTTCAGCATGTGGCCCAAGTGTGGTGAGGAGCTCCTTGGTGGGTGTCAGTGGAGGATGAATGGCTGGTCCTCCACCTGTGGCTAGCCAGTCTCTCACTACAGCAGCAGCCTATTGACCGGCATGGCATTTGAGGTCTGTGGCATGATGCTGCACATGCTCATAGGTTCTTCTGTGCAGGCCGGCATCAATTACTCTGTGGACCACACTGTTCCACAGGGCAGTCCTCTCCTGCATGACTTCTGCTCTCTGTCCAAATGACAGGGCATAATTTCAAATCACATATTGGGTGGTGATATCTGTTTCCACAAAAGAGAATGCTGGTAGGTGAGCACTCTGCATGTTAACTGGAAGACATAAACAGGAAAAAGGTCAAAGGGCCTCATAAGGTTGACAAAATGCACATCAGCAGTGGATATTACTTACAAATAATCCACACTACACCGAAACCCTCCAAGCTATCATGGCTATAGCCGCTTGCAATACACGCCTGTCCATGAGCTATCTTATTTGCCTCACTGTTGGACACTTGATTGCATACTCCTCTAACCTCTATTCATTTCTGTGTAGAGGGTTGACAGTGGGCATCTTCCATCTGGATGGTGTGTGGATGGTGACGGGTCTGTCTTTGTCTGTGGTGTGTGATGGAGCTCTGAGTACATGCCTGAGGTCATGTAGGAGGCAGACAATGATGTTATTATGCCCCATGGAGATATGCTGTTGTTGCTATCAGTAGGAATTATGTACATGCTCACCATTGCTGAGGGGAGGAGTGTGGTTGATGTGCATATCTCCCTGTACAACTGGGGTGGACATGGTGGCAATATTCCCACCTAACACGTGTGATGTAGGTTGCCTATATCCACAGCATGTATGTATGAGGTGTTTTTACCCCCAGTACAGGGTGAATTCTGTTGTTTCATCTGAGACTTACAACATATGTGGAGACATGGTTACAATTGTTCTTGGTGGTATGGATATATCTGATTCATAGTCATAGTCTGCCTTACAGGAAGTCACCTGTGAACTTGCATGCTTGCTCAGATATAGGTGGACTTGCTTCAAAGTTGTTTCCTGCACCTATTTGTCCCTGTACAGCCAATGTAGCAACCTGTTATGTGATTTGTGTATTGCTGCTGTCGACCAAAGGGGATTACTCTACCTTGGTGGAGGCTGGATATACAGGTCAGGTACTGCTGTGTTCATATAGCTACAGTGGATATGAAGGGTACACACCCCTGAAACACTGACTGGTATTTGTGCATTTGGAACATGACACCACAATAACTCATTTCATAACAATTCCCACCTGTAGTGTGACCTATAGCCTGTACAATTCAATTGAAAACATAACAATCGGGTCTGTGAAAACATATGGAAATAATGCTCAGTATAATAAGCCAGCTGAATGAGTGTGTACACCCTTAAACTGATATGTTGTGTATGCACCTCTTGAGATGGTTACAGCATTCATCCATCTTGGTCTGGACTCTGACATAATGCCATATCTTCACTTGGCAATAGTTGGTCGCCTTTCTAGAAACACCTATGATTGTATTTCAATAGAATGTTATAGGTTATGGGTCACATAAAGGTGAAAAAACATCATGAAATGATCTTCTGTGGTCTGATTGTCATACAGCACACATACCTGGCATTCTAAAAGTAGTGTGTTCACTTGTGATATCCACTGTATATAGCTGTGGATATAGCTGATAGTGGTAGGCATGGACAGAGGGTCATAACACAGGTGTACACTTCTCTGATTTATGACTGAATATCATGCCTATTCTAGTACCCATATCAGTGTCAGAGGACTGCAACAACCAGTAGCTGTACACATTTCTGTCTGTTGCATGCACTGACACTGATATTACACACATGTGCAACATGCACAACCTATGTACCTGAATGCTTGAAACCCATGTGATTTAGCATTGTCCCTTCCAGCTGAACATAAGCATATATGCATGTGCTCAGGGGATGCCTGATATACATTCCTGTTGTATGTTAGTATGGCACACTGTAGTTACAGCCTTGCCACTCAATCATACATCTCAACTTGTTACAGCAGTATGTCTGGACAATGGCACACATGAATGGGTGTCAAAGGGGACATCAATATTGATACTGTATTAATATAGCTGCACCATGCATTAGTATGTTGATTGCACAGTAGAGTTTAACATCACTGTGATCATTTTGAAGATGTCTAACAGTCATAAGTAGGCTATTATGTTACAATGTCATTGCTCACAGACCTGCCAATGGTTTGGCTGACATAACACAGGTATATGTGTATGTGACTACAGGTATCAGTCACAAATGTGCTTATTGTCCAGCAGAACACTGTACAGTTGAATGTTATTAATTCAAGATTTCACATGCAGTTCAACACATGTCTGCACCAGTACTTTACTAACCACATGCCATCTATAGGTCTCTTAGCTTTACAAGGGAAACATGTATCATACTCATAATCACAGGTAACATGGATATGGAAAACATCCCATTAACTGCCCTAGCAGTGGCACAGTCACAACTGTTTGACAGACACCCCTACAGTTGTCATATATGAGGTGTCCTTTCCCAGGGTGAGTCAGGCTCCTCAGCTGTGATCCCACCTCACAACCTCTCAGAGCATCACATCTGGACAATGCCTAAAATGATGGGGGGGGGATAAATAGGGGAAGACTTGAAATATTCCTGTTACAAACATAGTAAGTTCATAGAATGATACATTTAGCATTATGGTGCATTTTCTTAAGGATGTGGCATCTTAAACCCAAGTGTTTGTCATTACCTGATGAATTCAATCCACAGCTATTTGCCAGAAAAGTACAGATCTCAGGAGGAACAGACAAAAATACATGATGGTAAAATGTGGACATTCTGTGAAGATCTGTACAGTTGAGAGGTATGTCTGTGATATCTCCCACTGCAGAGAGGGCCAGATGCTATGGCCATAGCAGCTGTTTAGCAGGACATTAGTACAGCATGCCTTGTCGGGACATATATTCCTCCAAATCATATTTCCCATTATTACAAACCAGGTACTACATTCAATTACTTCATTACATGTTCCACTTACCTTTTTTCTTTCCACTCGTTTCCACTTTATGTTTCATTTGTGATCTCTCTTTCTCTCTCTGCACTACAGGGATAGAGCTGGTTTAAATAGGTGGCAGCATGGCTTTTGTAGGTGATGCTCATCACCAGGTGATAGCCAGTGCACGTATTGGGGTTCCCCACTTGCTAATTGCATGCAGAGCAGCTGTATAGTTCTTCCAATAGCCAACATCATGGCAACACACTCCTATAAATGAGTACTCCATGTGGGCATTGGCCCTTTCCCTTACTTGTGAGGAAGACATCCTGGAGTTGTGTTAGCTACTGCCTCTAACAACAAGACTTATGGAGACAAGCCAACTAAATGGTGGGGAAGGTTCAAGACTTAGGGGCAGAATATAAGTATTGCTGTTATATGTTTCGAATACTGCTAGTTTAACAGGGTTTATCTGCACATACTACTTCTGCATGGGTTTCAGTCTGACAAAGTCCTGTCTCTGCATAGCTCTCAACTGTAGGGCCATCCACATAATGGCCACAGGTTAGCCTGTCATGTATGGGCTGTTCCCAAGACAGGTGTTGTCCTTGGCAAATCGGTATCATGCTCTGGTGATTGCATTATGTAGCTGGTAACATCCATTGTTTTTCTGACTTTATATCCCTCAGAAAATATATGTTACAACAAACCCTGTAACACCAGCAACTTTCTCAGTGTATAACAGCAATATTTCATGTATGGCCGTGTATCTGGGCTTCTGTCCACCAATTATGTCAGGCTTTGTCCAGATGTCATACAGTAGTAGGTGGCTAGGTACACTGGTCTATCATTATTTAGTGCTGTAATTCCTGCTGAGGGGAATGGCTGAGAAAAATGTTGATGTCTGTACATTCAAGAGGTTGGTGTATAGAGAATGCTCTTAGATGGCCTTTTAACATATTTTATGTGGTGGACAGTAACACGTTTTAAAACTGGGCTGTTAGAACATGTCAGATGTATTACAGATAAAAAATATGTCAGTTCTATAGCTGTACACATTTGAATAAATCTCACCATGGGGACAGTAGTGAGTCTCAAGGTACTATTTCTGAAAATGTCTGTTCCACAGTGTGATAAAATATTCATAAATGAATAATTGTTATGTACAGACTCAGTGTAGTAATATTAACTGTGATACTTTATGCCGTAAGGGGTTAAATGCCGAGTGTAATTGGAGGATGTGTATTCAATTATGTAATTAGGTGTTAATTGCTTCTTGTGATTAAGGCATGTATTTCTGGTAATGTTTACTCCCTGAAGGCTTTGGCCAAGACATCAGAATATAATAAACATGTGTGAATTACTGGCTGGTTGTATTTTTATTTGCTATGTTCAGACATTCTCTTTGTTTTGCTAAGAGGTCTGTCTGGCCATTATGTATGGCCTATCATGATTTTGTAGCAGTGTACTGTTCACTTATTTATTTAAACTGTGGGTGGGGGGGGGCAGATGTGAATATCATGGCTGCTTTTGTATGCTGCCCCAGTTGTGGGTGGTCTATCAGAAGCATATATTTGTATGGGCATTTTGGGACATGTATGCATATATATTACATGTATGTATGTATATATATATATATATATATATATATATATATATATATATATATATATATATATATATATATATATGTGTGTGTGCATGTGTGCGTGTGTGTGTGCGTCTGTGTGTGTGTGTGTGTGTGTGTGTGTGTGTGTGTGTGTGTGTGTGTGTGTGTGTGTGTGTGTTGTAGGCAAAACAAGGACTGTTGGATACAGAGTGGTTAAGACAGTTTTGAGCAGCTTTATGCATGTTTGTGCAGGTTTACATGATGGTGAACAGTGCTAGCATACCGTTAAAGGAATAGGCATTTACACCATGTAGGCTTCGTTTACAAGTGTGCAAATCTGCTTAACATTTAGATTTAAGCAATGCTGACACCTGCTAAGCATAGCTTAACCCTGGTAACCAGTGATCACATTCCAGTCTGATAAAATAGGAGGGTAGTGACATCTTTAATAAGTTTATTTAATTTTCTCTACATAACATGTTTCTATGTGCTGTCATTACAGTAGCAAGGGGTGTGCATATACTGTATGGGACACCTGGGTATGCATGGGTAGTACCACAACCTTTCCTCTTTGAATATGGTTCATACATGGGTAGTATCCCTGGTAATATGCAGTCACACTTGCATTTTACACCAGCTATAGTGTACTGGTTGACAGAAATAGTTTAACACATATTGTATCATTACTTTAGTACTTTTAACATTGCTTTTTCAAGTAAGAGTAGATTGGAGATTGCAGTACTGGAACCATACACCCCTGCATGCAAAGCTGGACTTTGAGTACTGAGTATCTTGATCTTGGTGTTCGAGCTGTATGCTTATATGTATCTCCTTTTGGATATTGATCTGATATGCTGATATTAACTGTAGACTGCTATGTTTTTTGGACATGTCATTGAAGACTGCTGTCATGTAGTAATGGCATACCTTTCAGTTTCAGACGTGTATCTTTCAAAACTTTTATCCTAATGCATAACATGTTGGCTATCTGCTTTCTGCCTGTCCTCTGTACAGATATGCAGATGTCAGGTATTGCTACAGCCATACCACTATGTAGGTGCCCACATTGTATTGTGCTGTGGGCCTGGACACTGCTGCTAGTGCCTACATATGGGACATTCCTTAATATGGGCCTTACTCCATTTCCTTGCCTGTGTGAGGGACATTACAGATGTGGTGGCCTACAGATTCACATACAGTAGGTGACAATGCATCACAAGACAGGACATGTGGAGACAGCCAACCAATATGGGGGACATATCCCCAGATTTGTGAACAGATTCTATGTCATCAGTTCTGTTATACACATGGTGGATTGATAGATTGACATGGATTTAGTGTGTGACATCACAACTTACAGAGATATGTCTCTGACACAACTCTCCATTGGCATGCTGTCCTGTTATGTTTTGAGTGTTCACCAAAAAGTTGGCGTCCTTGGTAAATCAGTTGTGGACTCTGGGGAATGCAGTCAGTGAATACTCACATCTGTTGGTATTACCGCTGTCATATTCCCCATAAAGGATGTTACAACAAACCCAGTGACATCTGCAACTGTCTCAATGTATGACAGCAGTATGTCCAATCTACCCCTGTGTTTGTCCCTCTGCTCTCTCCTAGTGATATAGGGGTTAATGCCTAGCTTAGTGAGTGGGGAATGTTATCCGAGGCTATGGCCAGATCAATGTTGGCTGTATGTGTCATCTTGCCTTCATCCACAGCTCACGTGACTGACGCCAAGAAGTTGACCAGGTTGAATCAGCAGGTACAACCTACCCTTCACAAAGGTAAACTGTGTGGGAAACTGAGTCTGCAGATTCCCATATCCCTGTTTATTAGGTACATGGTGATGCATTCCATAGCTTTGCATAACAGACTTGTCAGGCAGTTGGAGCAGTATTTCTCAGGGTCTGTTGTTACACCTTGTTTGTGGAGAAGGGTGACTGTAGCAGTAAACAATTCAGTAGGGACAAAGCCTGAGATGAGGCTGTGCTTGAACAGGGCGCACAAGTAAGGTGCCAGGTCACTCTGTCGTTCATGCAGAACACAGCCAGGAATATTCTCAGGTCCCATAGAAACTGTATTCTTGGCCTTAGACATTGGTGTGCTGCATTAATACTGGGTGCCTGGTAGTGTACTGGTATTGTGATTGGTCCTTTGGGGAGGAGCGAGGGGTAATGTTTGCATTCAAGATGGCAGCCAGTATATTGGCATTATTTGTTGGCTCAGTCTGGGAGGTATCATTGTCTAGTAGCTCTGAACAATTCTTGGTATTGCCATAGAGATTCTTTACATAACTGTATGAGGCCTTGTGGTTGTCTTTACTATGTGCTTTAATTCTTTTCTCACAGCTAACTTTGTAGTATTTGATGAGGGATCTCAATTATTCATTGAGGCTGATAAGGGCTTATTTCCTGTCTTGGGACTTCACCATATTCCATATCGGTTCCCTCCTTCTGCTGTACAGTTTCTTTATGGCAGGGGACCACCAGATCAGCTTCCTTTTTTTGGAGGTGAGGGTCCTGGTAGTATTGTGTAAGGCGGTATCCATCCATTTGTGTATGTGTTCAAAGTGCATTGTTGTTTGATTCAGCTGAAATGCAACTAGTCTCCATCTGCATGGCTGCCATGAGGTTAATCACCTCTGATTTTATGAGGCCATAGTTAGCTTTGGAAAGGCTTTTCATGGTGGTTACCTGTGCAGGGGGGGGGGGGTAGGAGTGCTGTGGATTTCCAAAGATGATTAATTTGTGTTCAGTTATAATAAGGGAGGAGTTGTCTACTGGTGTAGAGCAACAGTCACCCATGTTAAGAAGGACCAGATCGATGTGATAGGCATGTGCATCGGTACATGAGTAGCTTTCCCATTTAATGGTGGGATAGTTGAAGTCAACCAGTATGATAGTGTTAGGTTGGACACTATTATTCTCCAGGGTGTTTATGGACATGGAGTGTGAGTCTTGGGACATGTATGGGGACCTATAGCAGGATACAACCTGAACCACTGTCTTACCCAATGCCAGCTATGCCTGCAGGATCTGTAATGCATAATGCTGGTCTACTGCTCTGGAGGTGTGTGCATCCTTATGAATATAAAAATACCACCACTTTTGGAGCTTCAGTCTACATTCTACAGCCAAAAGTTGTGGAATTAATTATAGGTTGATACTGCAGGGGTGCTTCCTGCTGCCTTTAACCAGTTCTCTGTTACAGCACAGATGTCATTGTTCCCCATTTTAAGGAATACTTTCAGTGAGTGAATTTCCAGATTTAGAATTCCAGTGTGCAGCAGCATGACCCTCTGATTGCATGTCTTTGTAGCTGTCATATATTTCTGTATATCTATGTGTACGGATATATATATATATATATATATATATATATATATATATATATATATATATATATATATATATATATATATATATATATGTGTGTGTGTGTGTGTGTGTGTGTGTGTGTGTGTGTATTTATTCACCTTTCTATATATGTGTATGTATGCATATATGTGGATATGAACATGGATGTATATCTCTCTATAAATATATGTATTATGTATAGATTTGTCCACATATATGTGTCTCCATACATATATTCATGTATATGTAGACTACCTGACTGATTCTGCAGACTTCTTTCCCTGCTGTTGGATGACTGTACTAACTGATATGTTTGCAATGACATCACTATTTTGTAGGGCTCAGATGGTGTAATGATACATTGCTTTGAAAATAGTTTACAAGGCCCTGGGTCCAGGACTTGGCAGGACCCTAGTTTGGGCCACTTCACCCCCATTATATGTATACATACATACATACATACACACACACACACACACACACACACACACACACACACACATATATATATATATATATATATATATATATATACACACACACATATATATATATATATATATATATATATATATATATATATATATATATATATATATATATATATATATATATATATATATATATATATATATATATATATATATATATATATATATATATATATATATATATATGTATATATATATATATATATATATAGAGAGAGAGAGATACATATACATATATAATGCATTTCCCTACTATTGAATTACTGTGAATACATTGAAAAAACAGCAGACATGTCTACAGCTCAGATGGCTTAGTGATAAATTGCTGTGTCTATGGTGTACAGGGTCCTGCGCTCAAGATTTGCAAGGACTGCTTATTTTGTTGCTGGTCGGAACAAGGGCTATTGGATATAGAGTGATTAAGGCACTTTTAAGCAGTTGTAAGTGGGTTTGCACAGAGGTAAGCAATGCTAACTTCCTGTTAAATAAGCTATCAGTTAGCCTGACAGTGCTTAATCTGTGTAGCCATTGCTTACCGGCACGCAAACAGGCTTAAACCCGCTTACTACTTCTTAAAAGAGCTTACTCCTGCTTATCCCTGAGCTAATTTCTTTAAAGGAAAAAAAAGGGGGTGATAGGAAAGTGGTGAAAAAGGGGGCATGCAGAGGGAAAGACAATAGGGAAAATAGCTAGGGATGTGCAGGCCAGGTGTAGGGAAGGTCCATACGTGTCCATTTCTTTTACAGCAACAGCTGTGCATATATACTGAATTTGGATGTATATTTGGACACCCAAACCCCTGAGAGATGGTTGAGGAGAACAATAATGTGTTGTGAAGCCAGTTAGGCCAGATTACATGTGTCCAGTGGACATGTGTGCAAAATGGACAGCTATGTATGGGGAGAGATTTTTTTTTTTTTGGGAACAGATTGCCCTTTTTTTTAAGGTGAGAGTGGGATGTTGGGGAAAGGATAGTAGATATATCTGGGGAGGTAGGCTGGGTAGAAAGACAGACAAGACAGACAAGACAGCATACAGGGGCGGTATATGACAAGTGTGGAGTAAACATCTTGAAAGGGGATGGGTGTTTGGATATCAGAAGCCCATGATCCTCCAAATGGAAACAGTAGGACTAAGGTCCCCACCCATGGGCAGCTACCACTGCACCGTCACGGCTCCAAAGGTGGCTGTGCTGGAGGCTGAGCAGGAGGGGCGGGCTGACCCTCTAATTGTGCCACTTGGCCCTCAAGCTGGTGTAGCAGATCTCCAAACTCCTTTTGAAGCTCACTACGCACCAATCCCCAGACCTGGCTTTGGGTGAAGGTATCCTATTTGTGCCCACTCCCAGGAGGGAGATGAGCCCCATTCCTTGAGGCAGTTCCACCCAAAGGTAGAGCAGGAACAGCAAATGAGGAGGCCCCGGGGTGAGTCCCATACGTGCTGGGGCCCGGTGCCACAGCTAGATGAGGTGGGGAGGTGGGTCTGCTGGGAACGGCCTTCACAAATGTGCTATGGTTTTGCAGTTTTAGAACATATGTGGGTTAGCAATAGTCAACACAATCCAGGATTAGTTATAACAGCATGCATAGATATTCCCATTAACCCAAATCAACAGATTTGGAATAGTTGCATAGCAAACAGAACGCATGCATATATGAAAACACAGTGGCCATTACAACGGCATGCAGGTTACATTGATAGTAACAGGCCACCAATGATAGTATTTCAACATGGAACATTAATAGAAACACATTTCAATATTTGTTGAACAATAGGACATACACCCCAACAATAGGTTTGGTGTAAAACATACCCATTGATTTGTGTGTTTAAATTATTGTTGCAGATATGGTGGGGGAGAAAGAGATATCATTTAACAACTTGTATATCCTTGCAATACTCACAATTTTAATGATCATTGCTCTAATCATTACTCTACAGGTATTATTACAATAACCTTTGGCCTTGGTTTGGGCAGTGACATGTTTGTACACAGTGTATAATTCAACCTTCTTATATCTACTTTCTATGTCCCTTGCCTGGATGACCTGTGAGGGGAATGGTTGTTAACACCTACCTGTCTGTTTCTACACATATTCACAAAATACTAGTTGAAATTATGCATACAGCTTACTACCACTCCCAGGATTCAAACCATGGCTGTGTCTGCTAAAAATGCAACAATGTGCATTTCATCAGAGTGAGCTATTGAGAAGCTGCTGTATTTTCTTTCAATGTTTTCTATCTAGTTCTCTCTTGGTTGTACAATCTGACCTTGCGATTACAACTTTCTTATATAGACATTCCTAGACATATTTTTATGTAGCACAGCGTGGAAAACAGTGGTTGACACAACATTACTATTCAGATATCAGATCTGGGTGAATGCAACATTTCAAACCATACAATACCAGAGTAAAAACAACCTGTCCAGGATTTAGAACTTTTTATTGCCAGGCAGTTACCTTACCTGGAAGACCTGTGGGGGATGTTTGTTAACACTACCTGACTGTTTCTACACATATTCACAAAATATTAGCAGAAATTATGCATACAGCTTACTATCACTCCTGGGATTTGAACCATGGCTGTCTGCTAAAAGTGCAACAATTGGTGGTTCATCAGAGTGAGCTATTGAGAAACAGCCATTTCTTTTTTCAATGTTTTCTGTCTAATTCTCTCTTGACTGTACAATCTGACCTTGTAATTACAACATTCTTATTACACCATGACCCCCCCAAAACGTGCACGCTGATTGACCAGCGTGCACATTGTAAATCAAGTTATACTAATGGAAAAAGGTCCGGTCGCCCGGACTTTTTTCCATTAGTATAACTCTACATTTAAAACACTGTCTCGCTATGTTAAATGGGTTTAACATAGCGAGACAGCTTTAAAATAAGCAACAGAGATCTCCGTTGCTTATTTTAAAGCTGTCTCGCTATGCTAAACCCATTTAACATAGCGAGACAGGTTTTAAAAATAAAGCAATGGAGAAAGCAAGATCTCCGTTGCTTTTTTTACTGTTTCGCTGTGTTAAATGGGTTTAACATAGCGAGACAGTTTTAAAATAAGCAACGGACATCTCCGTTGCTTATTTTAAAACTGTCTCGCTGTGTTAAACCCATTTAACATAGCGAAAATAGTAAAAAAAAGCAACGGAGATCTTGCTTTCTCCGTTGCTTTTGCCCACAGCCCTGATGTACTGCACAGGCGCACAGTACATCAGAACTGCCGCGGATGCCAGACATCTGCGGAAGGGCAGTAAACAGGCATTATACTATGCCATTATTTAAGAAAAGTAATAGTTTCTTTTCTTAAACAATGTCATGGTATAATAGCAATAACCCACTTCTGGGTGTGGGAAATGCTGTATTTACCAACGGTTGGCTTTGTTTGGTCCCTCGGGACCAAACCACGCCAACCGTGGGTAAATTCAGCATTACCCACACCCAGGCATGGGTTATTGCTATATACAGACATTCCTAGACATATTTTTGATATTGCACAGTGTGGAAAAAGTGGTTAACACAACATTACTATTCAGATATCAGATCTTGGTGCATGCATCATTTCAAGCCATACAATGCCAGAGTAAACACAATAAGTCCAGGATTTAGAACTTTATTGCCAGGCAGATGCAGTTTTATTTAAATATGACCTATATTGGACTATTACTGTCATATTGCCTGGTTTATTCAGTACAAACCATACATATTTTTCTACTGCCAGGTGACATTTTACTCCATTATATTTATTTGGTATGACTACTGCAAGCAGGATTGTTACTCACCAGCCTTGCATTGCAGCCTTTGCAACCTACTGGCATGGGATTCCTGGTTCATAACCCACTCAGCTGGAGCTATAATAAAAATAGAGAAACATTTATGCATACCTATCCGTTACATACACACGCTGGACTTTGATAAACAGTTATTGTTATGAATACTTACACACTGCTAGGACATCACCCCTCTGTCTTGCTTCTTGGACCCACTGTTCCAAGAGCTCCCTCTTCCTCCATTTCAAGTCGGCATAGGGGTGCTGGACCTGCTCACCAGTTCGAGGGATACCAGTGGCACTGGTGAGATCACAGATGAGACTTTCCCATGCTTCCACTTTGTATTGGGAGCCCTGGTACTGGTCCTGCAGCAGTCCCACATCCTGTTTTTTACTAGGAGTCCTACCATGACCTTGGACTCCTGTATGCCCCCGCGCTGTACCCGAAAGTGCATGCCCTCTCCAATCCTTGCCAAAATGCCTACAGTGGAGAGATACAACCAGTTTTGTTCTGTATTCCTACCTGCAGGGTTTAAATACAGCTGATTTCCCACCCTTTGCCATGATTGGACGGTTTTGAATATGTTGAGCTAAGCTAAGCTATGGGCAAACCTGCTTAGCTAGGGTTAGCAGTTATTAAAGGGGCAGGTTCAGCACTGCTTACCAATGGGCAAATCCACTTAGCTGGGCTACTCATTGCTACAATCATATGTTCACAATGCTTACACCCAGTCAGCATAGCTGTGCGGTGCTTAGCATTGCTTATGTTTTATTTTATTGGACTACCACCTGTATGGGATTGATTCATCATTCATTACATATTATAAATTTGTTTACCTTCCTTGACATCCTCCAATGTGCTGTAATTACATTTATTCTTGTGTGACTATACTGTATGGGGCACTTGTGTTTATATGGGGGTTTCACTACTTTATTACACTGACACCTCACATCTGGGCCTAATACACTACTCTGGTTGAGAAATATAAGTTACTTCCTACATAAATATACAAATAAATATAATGATTACACATACAACATGGAAATGGCTTTGGTGAGGCTCAAATTGTGAATGCTATATGCAAGGCATACTCTCTAAATACTACAGTATTCCACTACTGCTTAGGTTGGATGTATATTGCTATTTTACTTATCATGCCATTTCAGCTGAGCTAAGCATAGCTAAGCAATGGGCACACACATGCAGCTATGCTTAAACATTATTGCACGTGAAAAAAATGTATTTGTTGTGTTTTTTACTTCGTACCCTTCAGAATATCCATGCTAATGCTAAACCTGTTATTCTATCAACTTTCTAGGTTTGTAGGGACAATTGTCCCTTATGGCTTTGTCCAGATTTCTTACTCTGATGGGTTGAGAGGTGTGTGCTCTATACTTCATACCATTCTGAAAATTCATGCTAATGCTAAACCTGTTATTTTATCAACTTTCTCTGTTTGTAGGGACAATTGTCCCTTATGGCTTTGTCCAGATTTCTTACCCTGATGGATTGGGAGGTGTAATGAGTGATCTCACTCTATTTAAATTTGCGTATGTCAATTCTGGTGTGCAAGGGTGTGTCTGAGAGCAGTGCTCGCACAATACACTTGCCCCCCCGCACACCAGAACCATGTCCGTATTACAGCACGGCAGCACACCTTCATGAATATGCATGGCACACTGCCGTGCTGCATGGGTATGGTCCCTTCCACGCAGGAATAAGCTATTCCTGCATGAAAGTTTATGGAATATGGAGGAATTAATGAATTAAACAAACAGTTAAAACAATTTTTTGTTGTATTAACCTTTTAAGTGATAAGTCTGTGTTCTTTGAGAAAATGCTTTATATTAATGTGGGCATTTAGAGCAGAGTGGTTTTAGCAGCTAATTTTATTTGCCAAGAATTTTCTCTTCTTTCAAGAAGATTTTTATAGTTGCCATCCCTCTTGTCTTCTGGAACGGATTGCACCACAGCAAACAAAAACTTATTGAATTGTAAACATTTGTCTGAGTGCCTGTAAAGAGCATTTCTAGTGTTTTTTTTTTTTTTAGTTTTAACAGAATAACAATGTCCTTTTCTCCTTTTGCCTAAGCTTCTATTGGTCATGCCCACAAAGAAGCTTGCACATCCTGAACAGAGAGGTATGTATCCAAAACCATTAGTGTTACAGATGTATCTATTTTTTGCACACAAAATGTAAGCAGAATATGACAGAAAAAATGTAAGGTCCTTCATTAATGTATCTGCAAGCTGTACAGTTCTGCAGTTTATAAGTACCATGTATCTTTTGTGTAAATGGTGGGGGAATGTTTGTGGACTTCCTTTCAAACAAGTTTTTACTACACTG
Organism: Protopterus annectens; assembly: GCF_019279795.1. Taxonomy (NCBI): domain Eukaryota; kingdom Metazoa; phylum Chordata; order Ceratodontiformes; family Protopteridae; genus Protopterus; species Protopterus annectens. Next base: position 946,211,376 of record NC_056739.1, on the reverse strand, counting down.
ACTTTTCCTGTACACAAATGCAGGAACCTCTCCTACTACATTAGAGATGTCACTATTCACAGTAATAATTTTCCAGTTATTATATGTTTGATAATTTCACTGTCTGCTGTCATAACCAAACAAAATCTGTGTGCTATGTTATGTTGTGGTTCATCTCTGTTATGTACTAAAGATCCAGTAATCTTATTGGGAGAATAGCTGTATACATTGCAGAAGTACCTTTACAAACCACTATTTACACTGTAGAGTCACCATGCAACATACATGATGAAGAACATACCTAGGGGCCAATTTATTCAGGCCTCTGCAAACACAATTCTGAATTTTGAAAAGGATATAGAGGTTATCACTTCTTTGTTTTTAGCTAGAGGTTATGATAAAGAGTTTTCATTACATATAGGTGAAAAGATAAGGCCAAAATGTAAAATTCTTGTATCAGAGTCTGTCTCTATGAAATGGTACTTAATGCGGATATGGATATGGAACTGTACAATTTTCTTGCTATGGAACATTCAAGGCTATGAGTACTTTTTGGTATACAAAACATTCATAAGCCCCCATTTTAGACCTATAGTATCAGCTTCAGGAAACAGTACCGAGGGTATTTCTTTATTTTTAGACTCCGTACCAAAGCCTTTAGTTCAGTAATTTTCATCATATATAACGGACTCTTGGGATTTTTTGAACAGCTTCAAAGAATTTACTGAGAAATCAAAATGATCCTAGTAATACTTATTTTTGTACTGTTGACCTAACATCCCTTTTCACTTCCATCTCTCAAGAGAAGGGTGTAGAATATGTTATGATTTTCTACACAAATACATCAACTTGGAGAACAATCAGGTTTATGTATGTACTAAATACCCAGTAATCTTATCTGGAGAATCCATACTTCAAAATAGGACCAAATTGTGTTTTTCATTTTGATCTTATCTCTTTAGCTGTATGTAATAAAATCTCTTTATCATACCCTCTAGCTAAAAACATAGAATTGATAAGATCTATCTCCTTTTCAAAAATTCTTAAACTGTTCATTCTAGATGCCTGAATGAATTGGCCCCTAGGAATGTTCTTCATCATGTATGTTGGATGGTGCCTCCTACAGAGTAAATTGTGGTTTGTAAAGGTACTTTCACAATGTATACAGCTATGAAATCTTGAGGTAGTACTATCATACCATAATTTCACATCCAAAACACTTATTTTCTGTCCAACTTTCCTAGGACAAACTGTAAAAAATATGTGTTTGAATTCAAACCATCTAAAAAGACTTGATGACTTACTGTTTCATCTTGAAGGATGAAAAACAAACCATCGACAAATCTTTTGTAATATATAATGTTAGAGTTTTTGACAAAACCTGGTAGAATCCCAAACTCACACCAACCAAGAACTAAACTTGAAAATGTGGGAGCCAATGTTGCTCCCATAGTGACTTTTCCTTTGTTTAAACATTTTTGAATTAAACAGAAAAAATATTTTTCAATACAATATCAAGTAAAGAACAGTATAAATAAACCTGATTGTTCTCCAAGTTGCTGTATTTGTATAGAAAATTCCTAACATATGCCACACTCTTGTTTTGAGGGATGGAAGTCAAAAGGGATGTCATGTCAAGAGTACAAAAATAACTATCACTAGGGGAGTATTTTTACGTCTCAGTAAATTCTTTAAAGCTGTTCAGAAAATCTCGAGAATCCCTTATGTATGATGAAAGTTGCTGAACTAAAGGCTTTAGTACTGAGTATAAAAATAAAGAAATACCCTCAGTACTGTTTTCTGAAGCTGACATTTTATGTCTAAAATCGGAGTATGTTGGATGTTTACAAATTTTTTGGTATACTAAAAAGTGCTCTTAGCCTTGAATGTTCCATAACAAGAACATTGTACAGTTCCATATCCATGTCTGCATTAAGTACCATTTCATAAAGGCAGTTTCTGGTATAATAAGAATTTTCTGTACTTCAAATTCATTGGCCACTGCTTATTATTCTACATTGCTAAGCATTTCTTCAATAGCAGTATTATATTCTACTGCATTCATAATTACCAGCCCTCCCCCCTTGTCAGCTTTCTTAAATCTTAACATTTTATGGTACTTACGTATTATCGCAACCAGATTTTCGTGATAATAGCGCTTTCTTCCAGATGCGGAAATCTAAAAAGAAATGTATGCAAAATCACACTGACAATGTCAACTTCATCTCAAAACATTATTTAGGTAGCAAACACATTGTAAAATTAAAGGAATGAGTGTATGTTTCAAGCGATGCTGTTTTCCCACATCTTGTCACTGTAAATACATTTTATATAGCAGCTATGTTTAATACATGTTCCATATCCCTAGCCGCAAGCGTGGAAATGTTGTCAAAGTTATACTTCAGATTAGTAAAGATGATCTATGTAGATATTCAGTGGTAGTGAACTAACCCCAAAAAACAACCTTTATAAATATAATGCATTTGTGGAATCTACCTAAGACAGAAAAGGAGTCAATAGCTCTTTTCCAGCAATATGGCATTATATCAACAAGTAAAAAATGCTGTTCCAGACATGCAATTACATTGTACTATGGAAAGCAGATTTTTTTGGAAATGCAATACAGAAAAATGTTACCAACACATAGGAGTTTGAGTGAGTAATTTCTTTGAAGGAAGTAGAATTAATTTTACCACCACTGTCTGCTTCATTTATTGTTGGTCAAAACAGATGACATCAATAAGTTTCTGTCAGGAAGAACTGGACATGGCTGACAAGACAATCATAGACTGGAGTAACTATTTACGTGATGTCTGTGTCTTAGAAATGGAGAAAAAGGACAAGAAAGATATCACTGTGGGAGGCAACAGTGTCCTCTGCAGTTACAAGTTTATTTCATGATTAGTGGGAGTAAGATATTCTACTGGGTTTCATCAAACACTATGACATCATATATTACAAAAGATTCATGGATGATTTGTTTTTCATGCTTGAAGGCAAAACAGGAAGTCATAAATTCTTTTTAGATGGTGTGAATTTCAGCAAATCTTTTTTAAAGTTTCTCCTAGGGAATTTAGACAAAAAGTAATTTTTTTTAGTTGTGGAATTATGGTATGATAGTATCTACTCAAGATTTCATAGCTATATACATTGCAAAAGTACCTTTACAAGCCACTACTTGCACTATAGGAGTCACCTCCTAACATACATGAAAAAAAACATTCCTGGGGCCAATTCATTCAGGCTTCTAGAATGAACAGTAGAGCTATAGATTTTGAAAAGGAGATAGACATTATCACTTGTTTGTTTTTGGCTATAGAGTGTGACAAAGTGCTTTTATTATACACAGCTGAAGAGATACGATCAAAATGTAAAACATAATTTGGCCCTATTTTGATGTATGCATTCTCCAAAAAGATTACTGGGTCTTTAGTACATAACACAGATGAATCAAAACATAACATAACATCCAGATTTTTTTAGATTTGACAGTGGACAGTGAAAGTTTCAAAAATAGTATACATATTAACTCCAAAATTATTGCTGGGAATAGTTACATCTCTAGTGTTGCATGACAGTTTCCTGCATTTGTGTACAGGAAAAGTCAGTGTATTAAAAACTTGCTTGAAAGGAATTACACAAACATTCCCCCACCATTTGCACAAAAGAGACAGGGTACTTATAAATGTCATAATTGTACAGGTTGTAGATACATTAATGAAGGACCTTACATTTTTCTCTTACATTATGCTTACATTTTGTGGGCAAAAAATAGATACACCTGTAATACCAAAGATGTTATATACATAAGTCTCTGATCTGGGTGCCCAAGCTTCCACGTGGGTATGACCACTAGAAGCATTGGCAAAAGGAGGAAAGAACATTGTTGCATTATTAAAACTAAAGACACTAAAATGCTCTTTATAGACAGACAAATGTTTACAATTCAAAAAGTTGTTTGCTGTGGTGGAATCAGTTCCAGAAGACTAGAGAGGTGTTATCTATAAAAATGTTTTTGAAAGAAGAGAAACTTGTTGGCAAATGAAATTATCTGCTGACCCCCCCCCCCCCGGTCTAAATGATCTCATTAATCAAAAGTGTTTTCTTAAAAAACTCAGACTTGCCATCACTTAAAGGGTTAATACAACTAAAAATGTGTTTTAAATTTTTTTTTAATTGATTAATGCTTTTACATTCTTATTGGATGGGATGGTTTTAACTTAGAGTATATAAAGATGTGTTTTGTATTTTTTAAACTTTTTTGATAAAGTCTGAGGACGAAAGGGACTTTTAAACTGAGAATACGTTAGAAACATTGGTCTCTTCTGTCTTGCATTCAGGTGCTTTGGTTTTGGTTTATATTACTGTTGATAAATACCTGATTGGTGTTTGCTTCAGTTTTTTTTTTTTGGTTGTTGTTTTGTACTGAAAAATCCAGATGGCAGGTGTGCCAGAAGATGAACTTTTACATTTGTCAGTACATTCTGTACCTGTCAGCCAAGCTAAAATATTGGAAGACTCGATTCTTATGTTTTCTGAAATGCAGAGATCCTTTGCAGCCTTAACCCAGGACTATTCTGGTAGAAATCGAGGCAAGTTGGATGTTCCCTATGAGGTGATTGATTCTTCTGATGATGAAGAAATTGCGGTCAATTTTCCTTTGGGTGAAAGTAGAAGTGAACACTCATCCTTCAAGGATGTTAGTACTATACAACAACTACAACCTTTTCATCAGAAGTTCCAAATATGGAGGGAGATCCACAGTATTGGAAAGACAAAATTTAAATGCATTGTTAAATGACTTAGAGAGTTGTCTCACAAATATTGAGTGACCCGTATCAAAATAAAATATTTTGAACATTGTTGTCATTCAAAAAATATACCAAAGGGCTTAATTTTTAAAGACCCTAATGGTGTCTTTATGAATAGCCAGTTTTTAAAGAATAAGTACATTTTTTAATAATGCTGGGCTAGAGTTTCTCAAAGTTTTAATAAGTAACAACAATGATAATTTAAATAGTATGCGAGACCAACTAGAATAACTGGACACAAGAGTAAAAGAGATGATTAATACATATACTGAATTTAAAATGGACTATGAAAGTTTACTGGTTTCATTAGACTGGTTTGAGAAAAACAGAGTCCTAAGAAAATAAAAGAAAATTAAATGAGACATTTATGTTTATGGGAATGGTGCAGCTTATATTATTCCTGCTAAAAAGAATATTATATCTACGGTCCAGAAATTTACTGTTTCTGTAAATTATACTAGTTCAAATGCAACAACAGGAAAAAATGACGTGGTTACTTTAAAAAACTAAAATACATGTTGGCAAATAAAATTAGCTGCTGACAACTCCCTTATCTAAATTATCACATTAATGTAAAGTGTTTTCTCAAAGAATGTAGACCTGATATCACTTAAAGGGTTAAAACAACTAAAAATGTGTTTAATTAATTAATTAATTGTTTTTACTTTCTTATTAGCTGGAATAGTTTTAACTTAGAGTATCTAAAGATGTGTTTTTTATTTTTTTAACATTCTTGATAAAGTCTGAAGATGAAAGTGAATATTTTACTGAGAATACACTAGAAAAAATGGTCTCTTCATTCTTGTATTTAGGTGCTTTGGTTTTGTTTTATATTAATGTTTAGAGTAACCCATAAGGATTCAGGTATAGACATTAATATATCTAGTACTGATAGCTTGAATATATACCTAATATTAACCATTACAACAGTTGCAGGTACACTGGGCTGCCTTAAGAAGCCTTTGAAAGCATCTTTAATGGATTTAAGTCTTTCTTGGGTTTTTACTTCTATGAGGATGTAGTTTCAAATTTGCAGGACCAAATCAAGTGAAAGCTTTTCTCCAATAGCAGTGTTGAAGAACGGATGGGTAAGGGAAAGGTTGTCATTTTGGGTACTACTTAAAGATAGTTTTGGTTTCAAAATATGATTGCTGTTTTCAGAAGGACACGGAACAAATAAAGTTTAAGAATTTGAAAAGTAGCATGACAAGACAAAAGGTGGACCTATCTGTTAATTTGTTTCATTAAGTAGGTTGTTGCATTTTACAAGACAATCTGCTAGAAGAAAGAATCTTAAGATTTTTTGAGTGATTTGCAGCCTCTGAATATTGTAAGAAGAATGCGGATCCTGTGATGGCAAACCACATTCAAGTTCTTGGAGGAGAACATTTCTGGGCAGTTACAGTCTAAGTAGTAGATAAAAGAAGGAATATGATTCTGTATAAGAGTTTTAGTTGGACAAAAACTTTATTGGTGATTTTATATTTGGTAGTGGTAAAGCTGAGTGATGGATCAAGTATCAGTCCAAAAATGTTTTGTTCTGAGAGATTGGGAATGCTGTTGTATTGGCTGCCTTACAACAGAAGGAGGATGTTGATGCAACTTTCTGAGTAGTTCCAAAGGACATTGCATTGGTTTTCATGGGGTTGGTCAAGGTGCTATTATCAATAATCCATCTACATTGGTCAGTAAAATGGTGTGTAGTTTAGCCTGTAGATTATAATGTGTTATGTTAGATTCAGTAAGAAGAAAGTCATCATTATACATGAAAATGTTGAGATGAGGAGATTCAAGTGGAAGATCATTAACACAAAAACAGACAAGAGTAAGAGACTTAATGCTGAGCCATGGAGGGAGGGGGGCTTGCAGTACTAGAAAATGAATGACTGTGGAAAATGTGAAAAGTTCTATCCATAATGTGGCTTTGGGGACAATCTATTTATTAATACAGAAGTTTAGATTTGTATTCTATACAAACAAATAGAGCATCAGTAATGAGGCCATTACTTATGTTCTTGTAAATGGAGTCATTAACAGTGAAAAGAACAGTCAGAGTAATGAACGAGCTGTCCACTGCAGAGAAAACCATGACTATTTGTTTTTAAATGGCTGTTTGTATACTAATATGTGAAATATTTCTGTAATGGGAAACAGGTTTGATAACAGTCAGTGATCCTTATGTTCAATGAAGGAGGTCACTTTTGGGAGTGTGATTACTATGAAAAGTTTAGAAAGAGAAGAAATTGTGCTAGCTGTGAATGAAGAGTTAAAGATGTGAACAGTTTGGCTATTTTCTCTGCTGGTACTATGTGGAAAGCTGGATTACCAAATTTATACCCTGAAGAGTTTATCTTAAGTAGTAGTGCTTTAGAGGCTTTGACTGAGATGTGAAAAAAGAGATAGGTGGTAGCAAAGGCTGCTAGAGTTTAATGTTGTGGGGGAGATGTGATCTTGTCTGACTTGAGAGCATAGAAAGTGATCCTGAAAGTAAATCAGTAACATACTATGAAATATGTATTAGCCAGAAGGATTCATCCATTCTCCTGCTAAGTTAGCAGTACTGTGTTTCAAAAATATTATATAATGTGGTATTTGTCTGTCTTGTAGATCTCAAAGTAAAAGTATGTTTTACATTTGCTACAGTTTCTCCTAGATAATGAGAGTTCCCTGTATTTACAGCTAATTTCCCTCTGTCATTCTCTTTCATTATATCTCTATCCATTTCTTTAGTTTAGCTGTTACCATTTAATGTGCATTTAGACTTTATTTTCTCTGTAATTATCATCACATACTAATGTGTCAGTTTGCCCTCCTTTTCTTTTTTATTATTCTGATATTTACTTAATCACAATCAATATATAGCTCTTTGGAAAAATTGGAAGATCAATTACACACATTTATTTATAGCTTCTGGGAATGCAAATCATATAAAACACCACTTTTAATACTAATGGAAATTGTTACCTTCATGTTAACACTATAGCAGATAGCCTTTTCAAAAATACTCTGTGGCATGCTGGAAATATTTGTACAGTAAACTCTCAGTTAACTGGCACCCATGGGGATTGGTAGATGATGGATAACTGTAGTTTCTGGTTGCTTGAGATTTACTATTAAAATAGCCCTGACTACTGTACTCTATACTATTTGTTTGGTTTGACTTGTTCTCAAGTTGGGGAGAAATGGAATTTATTCCTATCTTCCTTTTAAAAACTCTAAAACTCTAAAAACGTAAGGTATGTCTCTGTGGGGGGAGGGGGGAACCGAAAGTGCAACACATGAAAATTGCGTGTATTTCTTCGATATTATTTTGCCGGTTGCTTGAGAGTACTGGTTACTTGAGTTCTCATTAACTGAGAGTTTACTGCACCATATCAGGATGGCAAACTGAAAGAAAACTGCATATCTCAAATAAAATGAGGCATGCTGTAATGGAATCTTTCTTCAAAGAGATTTGCTATTTATTTAATATTTATGAACTAGACTAAGTCAGATTATCTGTCTGAGGTTTGATTCTGGCATCTGAATGCTTTCTAGATGGAATTTTTATATCCATTTCATGTGGGTCCTGTGTGTGTGTTTTGGGGTAGTCATTCTATAATTACATTGGTTTCTTCTGTAAAAACAGATGAACATAGTGAGCTAATACTATTAAATCCATATGTGTGTGACAGAGAAATGTTTGTATATTAAGAAAGAATGGCATGCTAAATACAGAATGACACTATGAGACCCTAAAACAATGTTTAAAAATGTCACACAGGAGAACCAATTGGTTAAAAATACAAAAAGAAAAATCTAGCAAAGCTAGAATTTCTGTGTGATACTTTAAACATCTTGAATCAGAGACAACATGGGATATATGCAAATTACCCTTTATGGATATCAGATGATTCAGCTAAATGGCAATTCTGAATGTCCATGATTTTTTTCTTTTACTTTTACACCTTTTTATGGACAATTTCAGAACAATAAAGCCAAACTCCTCTAACTGTAGACATGCATGTTTCAGCCTTCTTATGACATCAGCAGCACAGCATAACAGAAATGTTTGACTTTTGGAAACACAGGGTAGTCATACTCAACTGATATCTATAAACCTAAGGGTGTCTACAAAATATCCCAACTAACAAACTAAAACAATGTTTAAAAATGTCACACAGGAAAAACAATTGGCTAAAAACACAAAAAGAAAAATCTAGCAAAGCTAGAATTTCCACTGTGTGATACCTTAAACCTCTTGAATCAGAGGCAACATGGGATATATGCAAATTACCCTTTAAGGATATCAGATGTTTCAGCTAAATGGCAATTCTGAATGTCCATGATTTCTTTCTTTTACTTTTACTTTTAAGTCTTTTTATGGACAATTTCAGGCCAATAAAGTCAAATCCCTCTAGCTGTGGAAATGCATGTTTCTGCCTTCTTATGATATCATCTACACAGCATAAGAGGAATGTTTGACTTTTGGAAACACAGGGTGGTCATACTCAATTGATAACCAAACTATGAGACCCTCAGTCACTTCAATGACATACTTACTAGCATACCCAGAACTGCCTTCATTGGGCTGTAGATCATTACACATTATGCTAAAACTCCGATTTTCTAGAGTTTCTGTGATTTAAAAAGCTTGTTTCCGCTACATATTGTACTTATTTTACTGCCTGCACTTTAACAAAGTTGTTTTTGTGTTTAAATTACCTGTTTAACTGTTGTAGGCTACACACTCAAGTGTAATAGCCTTTTCTGTGCATTTAAAGTGTTTTTTTAATTGTATCTGCTTTATTTTCTGAAAAAAATATATACTTGTTTTCCCGCCTTTCTAAGCTACTATAGTTCAGTTTTCAGGTTAGTGCTGAATTCTGGGCTGTATTACAAGTTTCTGTGTTTGCCCATACCTTACTTGGATAGAAGGAAGTTTCTCTGTTCACTGTGAGAGAGGGAGCTTTGAGCAGCCTATCTGTCCCTGGAGGAGTGGTTTCAGCCCAGAAATTAGTAGTTTATTGGCCATTTTGGGCTAATTTCTATCTATTTTATTTCCCTGCTATAAAACCTGCATTTGCAAAGTTTGTGTGCTAGTATACAGCTCAGCAAGCTCCTGCCTGGTGCCCTGCAGAGTTCTACAGCAGCAGAGAGACAAAAGAGAGACTTTGGAGTGATTAAGTATAATTTTTCTGCATTTTCTTGCTGACTTCCACCTAAAACGCTGATTTTCTAGAGTTTCTGTGATTTAAAAACTTGTTTCAGCTACATATTGTACTAATTTTACTGCCTATACTTTAACAAAGTCGTTTTTGTGTTTAACTTACCTGTTTAACTGTTGTAGGCTACACGCTCAAGTGTGATAGCCATTTATGTGATTTAAAGTGTTTTTTTGATTGTATTTGCTTTATTTTCTGGAAAAAAAGCAAAAAAACAAACAAAAAAATACTTGTTTTCCCGCCTTTCTAAGCTAGTATAGTCCAGTTTTCAGGTTAATGCTGAATTCAGGGCTGTGTTACAAGTTTCTGTGTTTGCCCATACTTTACTTGGATAGAAGGAAGTTTCTCTGTTCACTGTGAGAGAGGGAGCTTTGAGCAGCCTATCTGTCCCTGGAGGAGTGGTTTCAGCCCAGAAATTAGTAGTTTATTGGCCATTTTGGGCTAATTTCTCTCTTTCATTTCTCTGCTATAAAACCCACATTTGCGTGGTTTTGCACACCGCTCAGCACCGGTTAGCTAGGGTATAACTATTCCCAGCTCCACAAAATCTACTCTTCAATTTTTCCCTTGAAGCTAGACAAACTTTCAACTTAAGCACTCAAACCATTCACTTCTCATACCGGCACTTGCTCAAAACTCATAGCAAGCACTAATAAACCTTAGCACTAAACCCCCCTATACTGTAGAGAAGGACAAGGGTCTCTATTTGACCTTACCAGCCAATCAGTAAAACAGTTTACTGTACCTATCCAGGCATGTCCAAAGGGCAGTTTCAGGTGTACTCTCTGGTCCAACTGGTGAATCTGGGCATTTTGAGGCAATGTTACAATTGCCTCATGTACACAGACAACCCTCTCCTTCTTCCACCAAATACTAATACATGCGAGAGATGCAATTATACAACCAAACTGGAGGCTAAGCTCTCTCAACCCAAGACTGAGCCAGGCAGTCACGAGGAGAAGGGAATTACTTGCATCACACCACCAGTCTCACATAGACCTATGAAACCAGCAATGGCAAAAACACACATAAATACAAGAAAACATACTTGGAGGCTCTAAATAAAAATCTGCAAAAGCAACAGAGACCTCCAAAGCAGACATCCAAGCAACCTCCACCCCCCCAACATAAACCATGAAACACATACTTAACAAAACCAGTGTGCCACACAATCACAGCCCTTAAGGTAAAAGAATATACCCAACACACTAGTAAAAGGTGACTCTATAGTCAGGCACATTGACGTCCCACTCACTAGGCTGAACAAGGAAAAGGTTACTGTTAGCTACCTGTTGGGTGCCAGGATCCGCCACATAACACAAGCACTCAGGTCACTCCAGAACAATTACAAATATGACACTGTCATTGTCCATGTTGGTTTGAATTACCTGAGCCGTACCTCCCTGGACTACATGAAAAGAGACATGGAGGAGTTCTTTGATCACGTAGCCCAGGCTGCTATGACCCTGACACTGAGTAGCATCCTGCCCTCACCAAGAATGATACCATGATATAGAGAAAAAATTATCAATTTCAACAATTGACTAAGCTTCTGGTGTCATTCAAAGGGGATCCAGTGTCTGTCAGATTGGGATGACATGCTCGACAATCCACGCTGCTTCACTAGAGATGGCTTGCACCTGTCACCCTTAGGCTTTCTAATATTGGCCAAGGCTCTTGCCACCCTCATAGTGCTTTTTTTAGGCAAGGCTCAAAAGACAAACCCACCACTGTAAATAGCACAAGTAAAACAAAATTGAGGGTAATGCTACTCAATGTCAGAAGTCTAAACCTCAAAATGCATGCACTCGAGGTGCTCCTCAGTATGGAGAAAATTGATATATGTGCAGTAACAGAAACCTGGTTTAAGGCTCCAGAGAGCACCCTAGCACTACCAGGCTACAACTCATACCATACATATCTGCCACAAAACCTGGACCAAAATACAAAAGGTGGGGGAGTATCCATATTCATCAAGGATACTGACACCTCCAGGTTAGTGGCACAGCACGATGCTTCAGAGATCATCCACGTGCAACTAACAATGGGCAAAACTGACATTCAAATTATAGCTTGCTACAGATCACCCACCATGTCCCAGGACCCCCACTCTGCATTCCTGGAAACACTGGAAAACATAAAGGTCCTACCAAACATCCTGATATTGGGTGATTTCAATTACCCAAACATTAACTGGGAGAACTACTCTTGTACAAACTCCCTTGCCTAACATTTCCTAGAATTTATAAACTCAAATGCCCTGGATCAACTGGTCAACACCCCCACCAGAGGTGACAACATATTGGACCTGGTCATCACCAACATGGGCGACCAGTGTTCCACACTGGAAGTCAACCCATCACTGGTTAGATCTGACCATAAACTAATCACTCTGGATATTCACATTTTGCCACCACCCCCGGTCAAAGAAACCACTGTGAAAAACTTTTCAAAAGCAAACTTCACATCACTTAAGACTGAGGAGGAAAGTTTCAAAGCCGCCATGCTAAAGGATAACGCTGTCCAAGCTGCAAAATCCTTTACTAATGTATTCTACGGGCACCTACAAGAATGCATGGATCATGCTATCTCAAACAAAACCAAGACTCACTCCTTTAGAAAAGGAAACCAGTCTGGTGGACCCCTGCCATAAACAAGCTATACAATAGAAGGAGGAAACTAGGACAGAAAACAGTAAAATCCCAAGAAGGGAAGACATCCTTGATCAGTATCAGCAAGAAACTACGTTCCCTCATAAAATCATCCAAGCCTAGCTTCGAAAGAAAAATTTCCATGGACTCCAAAGATAACCACAAGGCATTCTTTAGCTATGTCAAGAATCTAAGTGGCAATTCTCAGATCAGCTCAGAGTTACTGCAGAATGGCACAAAATACACTGAACTGATCGATATAGCCAACATCCTGGCAGACATGTTCAGTGCAAACTTCACCCCCTTCTCACCCCCATAAGGGCCCATAACTATACCAGAAGAATGTAGTGCCCCTAAAATCACAGACACTCAGGTTAAAACAGCCCTCTCCCAAGCCAAAAACACAGAATCAATGGGACTGGACAGTGTCCCAGGCTGGGTCCTACACAAGCTCAAAGATGAACTTACCCCTCACCCAAACACACTGTTTAAACTCAGCCTCTCCACAGGTTACATGCCCATAGAGTGGCGCACAGCAACGGTTATTCCACTCCACAAAGGTGGAGCCACAATGGACCCCGGGAACTTTCACCCTATAAGCCTGACTAGCTTGGTCTGCAAAGCTATGGATTGCATCATCATGGATCTCATTAACAGAGACATTGGAAACCTCCAAACACTGCATCCTACCCAGTTTGGCTTTGTTAAGGGCAGATCATGCCTCCCAAACCTGGTGGACTTCTTTGAGACAGCTACCAAGGCTTTAGATGAGGGAAAGGTGGTCCACACAGCTTACCTAGACCTCACAAAGGCCTTTGACACCATTCCCCACTTAGGAATTATAGACAAGCTCACCAGCCTGAACATAAACCCCTACGTTACGAGATGGGTTGCCATCTGACTCAGGGACAGAACCCACATGGTAAGAGTTGTGGGAGCTAGGTCTGGATCTAAACCGGTTACAATTGGCGTTCCCCAGGGCTCAGTCCCAGGACCCCTCCTGTTCGGCATATACTTCTCAGAGCTACAGGCAAGCACAGAAGGACTATGGCTGACCAAGTTCACAGATGACTGCAAACTAGGGGCTATAATTGACTCTCTGGATGACACACACATTCTCCAAAAGGGTCTCACTGAGACAGATACCTGGTGTCAAAACCATGGCCTCAAGCTAAATGCCAAAAAGTGCATAGTCATCCCCTTTGGAAAAAACAAAGTACCCACAAACTACCAGATAGGTGGTAGCCCCCTAAATATGGAAGATGTTCATAGGTTCATGGGTTCATACTAAGCTATCTGCCCTAGGGCATTTATAAGCCTAGCCAGAATGCGTTTGGCTTTTGCCACCCATTTTAAATTTATTTTGCTATGCCCTTTTTCGAGGTCAGTATACTGTGCCTCTGTCTAACAGTGACACAGAAGTGATACCCGGGGTAAACCTACGATCTCCCATCCACTCATCAAGATTCCTCTTGAAGAGAGTCAATGAGGGACTCTGCCTAACCTGGACTGGGATTTTATTCCAGAGTGAAGGGAGCCTCTGGGTTATGAATCTGTCCCTCCAGCATGTCCTATTTATTTCAGTGCTGAGGTTCAAGTCTCTCAAGCACGTAGCTCGATGGGATTTGGATTTTCTGAGGTGCAGCATGTCCATTAATTCCGAGTTGGACATGGCTTTACACATCAGGCAGAGATTGCCTCTGAACAGGCGGTATGCCACTGAGTAGAGCTGGAGTTTCTTTAACCGGGCAGCATATGGCATCTGTTTGAGCCCTTTGATCCTCTTGGTGAGGTACTTTTGGGGTCTTTCCAGTTGCTGCAGGTGTCTGGTAAGGTACATCCCAAAAGGGGCATTGTACTCAATTATGGGCCTGATGAGGGATGAGTAAAGAGGCACGATGACCTCCCCTGATCTAGATGTGAATCCCTTCATGATTAGGTGGGCTATATAAAATGTTTTTCTAACCACTTTGGCCACGTGGTTGTCAAATGAGAGATTGCTATCAACTTGGGTCCCCAGGTCCCTAATTACTTCTTCTGTACTTAATGGATTGCCACTAATGTGGTAATTTGTGGGCACTTTGTTTTTGCCAAAGGGGATGACTATACACTTTTTGGCATTTAGCTTGAGGCCATGGCTCTGGCACCAGTTGTCTGTTTCTATGAGGCCCTTTTGGAGGATGCTTGTGTCGGCTAGAGAGTCGATTATGGCACCCAGTTTGCAGTCATCTGCGAACTTGGTCAGCCACAGTCCTTCCATGTTGGCCTGTACCTCCGAGAAATATATACCGAACAAGAGAGGTCCCAGGACTGAGCCTTGTGGGACACCACTTGTAACTGGTTTGGAGTCTGACATGGCTCCAGCAATTCTAACCATGTGGGTTCTGTCCTTGAGCCAGTTTGCAATCCATCTAGTGACATAGGGGTTTATATTTAAGCTGGTGAGCTTATCTATAATGCCCGAGTGGGGTATTGTATCAAAGGCTTTTGTGAGGTCAAGGTAGGCTGTGTGGACCACCTTCCCCTCGTCAATGGCCTTGGTGACTGTTTCAAAGAAATCAACCAGGTTTAAGAGGCAGGATCTTCCCTTAACAAAGCCGAACTGGGTAGGATCCAGTGTCTGTAGGTCCCCAATATCTTTATTTATGAGGTCCATGATGATCCTTTCCATAGCTTTGCAGACCAAGCTAGTCAGGCTTATGGGGCGATAGTTTCCAGGATCTGTTGAGGCACCACCTTTATGGAGAGGGACTACTGTTGCTGTACGCCACTCTTTGGGCACATATCCTGTAGTAAGGCTGAGATTGAACAGTAGTTTTATGTTTGGGTTTAGCTCTTCTTGGAGTTCATGTAGGATGCAGCCCGGAACACCATCTGGTCCCATTGATGCTGTGTTTTTTGCTTTGGAGAGAGCGGCTCTTACCTGAGCATCTGAGATGTCAGGGGAGCAGCACTCTGCTGGGATAGATATTTGCCCTTTTGGTGGGGAGGGGGGGGGGGGGAGTTTGAGCTGAACCTGTCAGCTAGGATGTTGGCAATATCTGTGGGTTCAGTGTATGTTTTGTCATTTTGGACTAATTCTGAGCATATCTGAGAATTACCACCCAGGTTCCTAACATAACTAAAGAAAGCCTTGTGATTATCCTTAGTGTCCTGTGCAATTTTTCTCTTGAAGCTGGCCTTAGACAATTTTATGAGTGCCCATAATTTTTTGCTAATACTGATCAGTGATGCCTTCCCTTTTTGGGATTTTGCTCTATCATTTAGTAGCTTCTTCCTTCTATTGTATAGTTTGTTTATGGCTGGGGTCCACCAGACTGGACGTCTGCCTTTGGAGGATTGGGTCTTGGTTTTATTTGGGATCGCATGATCCATGCATTCCTGAAGGTGTTCATAGAATGCGTTTATAAAGGATTCTGCGGTCTGGGCCGTATTTTCCACAGGCCCGGGGGCTTTGAAGGATTCCACCTCAGTTTTGAGGAGTGTGAAATTTGCTTTAGAAGTTTTTCACTGTGGTTTTCTGGGCAGGGGGTGGGGTCGGGTTGTGAATATCCAGTGAGATTAGTTTATGGTCTGATCTTACCAGTGAGGGATACACTTCTGGTCTGCAGCATAGAGTCCCCATGTTGGTGATGATCAGGTCCAGTATGTTTTCCCCTCTTGTGGGAGTGGTAACAAGTTGTTTCATAGCATTTGAGTTTATAAATTCTAGGAACCTTTGGGCTAGGGTGTTGGAGCTAGAGTAATGCTCCCAGTCTATGTTTGGGTAGTTGAAGTCACCCAATATAATGGTGTTTGGAGAGACCTTCATATTTTCTAGTGTTCTCAGAAAGGCTGAGTGGGGTTCCTGGGTTTGGGAGGGTGGTCTGTAGCAAGCTATAAACTGGAAGGCAGTTTTACCCACTGTTAATTGCACATGGATAGTCTCTGATGCTTCGTGCATTGCCACCAACCTGGAGGTGTGGGTATCTTTGATGAATATCGATACTCCCCCTCCTTTTGTGGTTCGGTCCAAGTTTTGGGGTCGAAAAGAATGGTATGAGGTATAACCTGGTAGTGCTGGGGTGCTCTCGGGAGCCGTGAACCAGGTTTCTGTTACTGCACAGATATCGATGTTCTCCATGCTAAGGAGAGTTTCAAGTGCGTGCATCTTGAGGTTTAGACTTTTGGCATTGAGTAGCATTACTCTTAGTTTCTTATCCCTTGTGATACCTATGGAGGTGGGTTTGTCTTTTGAGCCTTGCCTAAAAAAGGCACTATGAGGGTAGCAAGAGCCTTTGCCAATATCCGAAAGCCCAGGGGTGACAGGTGCAAGTCGTCCCTAGCGAAGCATCGTGGCTTGTCGAACATATCATCCCAAGCTGACAGGCTTTGGATCCCCTTTGAATGACACCAGTACTTAAGCCAATTGTTGAAATTGATCATCTTGTCTTCATATTGTGGCATCATTCTTGGTGAGGGTAAGATGCTACTCAAGGTCAGGGTCATACCAGCCTGGGCTACATGCTCAGAGAGCTCCTTTATGTCTCTTTTCATGTAGTCCAGGGAGGTACGTCTCAGGTCATTCACACCAGCATGGACAATGACTGAGTCATATTTGTACTTGCCTTGGAGTGACCTGAGTGCTTGTGTTATGTGGCGGATCCTAGCACCCGACATGCTGCTCACCGTGACCCTCTCCTTGTTCAGCCTGGTGAGCGGGATGTCAGTGATGTAATAAGGAATCTGGGGACCCAAGTAGAGAGTAACCTCTCCTTTGATAGTCACATTGCCAACATGGTTAGAAAATTCTTCTATGTGGCCCACCTAATCACAAAAGGGTTTGCATCCAGATCGAAAGAGGTCATTGGGCCCCTCTATGCATCACTCATCAGACCCATCATAGACTACAATGCCCCATTTTGGGATGTACCTTACAAGACATCTGCAACAACTGGAAAGACCACAGAAGTACCTCACCAAGAAGATCACTGGCCTCAAGCAGATGCCCTATGCAGCTCGACTGAAGAAACTCCAGCTGTACTCGGTTGCATACCACCTACTCAAAGGTGATCTGCCTGACATACAAGGCCAGGTCCAACACAGAATTGATGGATGTGCGCCACCTAAAATAAGCCATATCCCATCGAGTCACACACTCCAGGGATCTACACCTCACCACAACAATAAATAGGAAGTGCTGGAGGGATAGATTCTTGTCCCAGAGGCATCCCATGCTCTGGAACAAGATTCCAATATACACTAGGCAGAGCTCCTCGCTAACCCTCTTCAAGAGAAACCTTGACGAGTGGATGGGAAACAGAAAGTTTACCCCAGGGATCACTTCAATGGGTCTGCTGGACAGAGGCACAAGGAACTAATCTAAGGGGGTGGCGAAAGCCTACACATTCCGGCTAGGCTTATAAATGCCTTTGGGCAGATTGCCTAGTACCTACCTATGAACCCATGCTGGTAATGAGATCCACTTCTTTTCATTTTCTATAACATGTTTGGGTTACACATGTGGAACTTATGAAGAGGTCATCATGGAGCTTGCCTCTTAATGCCATAGGCTTTACATAACATCACTGGTTAGATTGACATGTTTCTATTTGATTCAATGTGGTATATTGGTGAGACTGAAGGTAATTAGAAAGGCATTCCATATAGTTCAAGCTCACTATGGAAAGGAATGTGATTTAATGTTAGAGTTTGCAAGATCAGGTTTAGGGAACTTGGTTTGATACCTGCAGTATTGCAGCTTAAAAAGCAGCTGGAACAATATTCCAAAAGGCCTAGGTGGTTTTACGTCACATTTACAGCACATCCTTCTAAACATTTTTTTTCAGATGCTTTCTGTAATGTATAAATACCATGCTCCTGAAGGCCCCCAGTCTGTTTTTATTTAATTGCATTTGGTGTATACACTGAGGACGATTTGTGTACAGAAGGAGTACTCAGGTCTACAGTCACTTGATTCTTGCATATGTTAGGGCAACAGGAGTGATATAGTCTGAATTCAAGTCTCAGACAATGCACTGTGATATTTCTCAGCTGTGTTTGCACTCATTTCCTGTAGCTGCTATAATGTGTTATGAGAGGTATGCATCAAAAACACTTAAACTAGAAATTCAAGTATAAAAGAAATTATAAGCCCTAACAACTTGTATTCAACATTATCTCAGCTCAGAATACTACTGTCATCTAATACCAAATGTAGTAAAAGTCTAAGATTAGCTGTTTGTTGGCTATTAGCCACCTATTTCCCCACATGAAAATGTTTTGCCACTGATTTGTCATTATTTTATAACAAATAGAAGAGTTGCTACATTTTAGAATTAAAAACAAAAATATTTCTTTCTTTCCTAAACTTGCTATACATCTGTTTAGCATGGAAAGTACCCCTGTGCTGATTTTGTATACTTCCTGCAAAATACATCTTTTTAAAATTTTTTTGCAGTTTCTACAATCTATGTTTTGCACAAGAGTTTTATCTTTTGATTATCACTGCAAAGCAATATCATGTGTGCTACATTAAAACACTGACAAAAAGGTTTGTGTAACTCAATTATATCAATGAATGGCTTATTTTTCTAATTCATTAAAACTGCATTCTTCACTGTAGCATATGTTAAGACTGCACAGTAAATAGATTCTTCTTTTTGTAAGTTTGTGCAGTTCTATGCTTGTGTGTGCACACTTTGTATTTCTAAACACTTTTAGGAGTGGTCTTTTTTCAGAAATATAGGCATGTTTTTGCCAATGGAACAATATTCTAAGATCTTATAAAGGAGTTTAATTCCATTAGTAATACTGCATAAGA
This sequence comes from Protopterus annectens, assembly GCF_019279795.1. Classification (NCBI taxonomy): domain Eukaryota; kingdom Metazoa; phylum Chordata; order Ceratodontiformes; family Protopteridae; genus Protopterus; species Protopterus annectens. Next base: position 946,191,929 of record NC_056739.1, on the reverse strand, counting down.
ATCAGGACTTTAAGCCACATAATATTTTTCAGCTTTATCCTGTTCATTAGTCACCTATATGTCAGACCACAGTATTTAAAACAGAATCATATTCTGTCATATTTAACTCACAGCTCCTCTCTTGTACCACTGGGACCATACTTAGCAGCTGTTGTTCTTCAGCCTTCAAATGATATGAAGCATGCCTCCCACGATATTGGCTTATTACAGTATAGCAAAGGAGTTGTACTATTCTTTTCCCCAGGGGATAGCCAGGAGGCACCAACCAAATTCAGGACGATTGCCTTGCATTTGCAGATTCTCTCCCTGGCATTTGTGCCATCATTATTTTCAGCAAAAGGTTATAAATCATTATGCAGAGAGACAGTTCATCTTCAGGATAGTCTGTAGGCTAAGAATCTGAACTGATCTTGCTAACACATCTGGTGTCTGTCTCATACCAATATCTGTCTTTTTTCCATTGTATCATGGCAACAGAGCACTAACTTGAAACACAAACAAGTAGTGGTAATACAACGTTGATAACCTACATGGTGTAACAATTGTGAAATGCTTATGTAATTTTTTTTCTAGTTCTCATTCAGATAGAAGCTATGCCTTTTCACCTGTTAATGCTTAAAATAAATTCACTAAGTGGAAAACTAAATACTGATACACATTTCAATGAGGTGTCTTTCCGATTAGCAACCAAAATATAAAGTAAACATAGTCAAAGACAACTTAACTGCTGTTAGTGTTTGCCACTTCTGCAAAAACTGTACATAACTCTGTGTTAAACACTTGAGTTGGTTACTACTTTCATCTCATTTCCTGTTTGCCTTTTTGTTGTTCTGAGTTCTCCATGGAGTGTCTCATAGACACAGAATGGTACAGGTCTGTAGCAGATGATCAAGTTTTCAGAAACTTGAAATTGATATGGTTGAGACCATATGATTGAGTTTCCAAAAACTCAAACATCAAAAAAACAAAAACACAAAAATATACATTTTTATGTTTTGGTAGGGGGGCAAGCATCCCTGCACCCCCCACACCACCTGCAAATTAAATATACCAACTCTGAGATTGCACTACAGTGAGGAAAAGGGTACATTTCCCAATCCTCACTGTACCTTGATCTCCATTCAAAAGCTTTGAGTTTTCAAAAACTTGATCATATGGTCTCAACCATATAAATTTCGAGTTTGTGAAAACTCGATCAACTGATAGGGACATAATAGTTCAGAATCTGATAGACTTGCTCTCAGTGTAAGTGACTCACATTGGAGTAAGACCTATCTATATACAGGTTTACACAGGATCCAGAGTGGAAAAAGACCTGCTCTTAGTGTAAGTGACTTTACTCCAGTGTAATACACCAGAGTAAGTTACTTACACTGAGAACAAGTCCTTTGGAATCTGGTCCACTGAATTGCTACCAGATATGAATCTAGCTTTTCTGCAGCCTCTCAGAATTATCCCACTCATCTTCATGGTTAATTCATGAAAATAAAGACGAGGAAGAAAGACGGACTTACCCATCCTGTCCTGTGACTGACACAAGATGTTATACACAAAACATTACTTTTAAAAAGTCATCATTTTCATTAGATATTCTGTAGTAACAGACATGAAAATTAGTAAACTTGTTAAGCTGACGAAAGTTAAGAAAATTCTCTGTAAAACATTTTCTGTTTTAAAGATACCATATTAGAAACAATGTATTGCACTCTGAACAAAAGTAATTCACTAGCTGCATTCTTTCGATGCTTTTTGACTTTAGTTAAGGACTGATTTCTAAATACATATTGTGCTTATTTGAACAATAAAGCAACACTTCATTCTGCAGTCATATTGATCCCCTTGTGTTATTTACTCTGACTCTGTCTGTGTTCAGCTAGGAGTACTACAGTGGGAAAAAAGCAAAGAATTCCTTTCATGTGATTGTTTTGCAGCTGCAGTTATTTTATTAATTATATACATAACTTCATAGATACATATATCTGATGGCAGAAAAAAAACTCTGTTGTGAAGTACTTGAAGATTTCAACTAGAACCTATGCTGCTGTTAGTTGCACCTGTTATTCCTTTCTTTTGAAGCATTTACTGGTAATATTTATTTCTTCTATTTCTGATAGCAGTTTCCTGATAGACATCACCATTTCTCTAAGGTGTTACATTTTTACATTCAGGTTAATATTGGGATCCTTGATTTAACTGGTTCCCTCTGCTACACACATTTGCATATTACCTCTTGAGTTCTATTTTTGTTTTTAAGAATTAAGTTTTTTTTTATCTTGCTGATCATGTTCTTTCTATCCCCTTATTCTTGTAGTAATTCTTTGTTCTTCACCTGTATAATATTGTCTCATTTGGGTTTATCATTAATTTTAACTTCAATAGACAATGTAATCTATGTCTTAGGTGGCTCTTCCCATTCAAATCAAGAAAACAGATAAATAAGCACATAGAATCGATAAAAAATGCTAATAAGATTATGCTACCATAGTTGTGAATGCTTCCTTTTTATATCCAAAATGATTATTGGGCTAACAGAAAGGGTAGACTCCATGTACCTGATGTGCCCAAGATGGCTCACTATTACACAGAGAAGACAACCAGTAGATAAATGAAATAAAAGGAGTGTGTTACCAGTACATGAGATCTGCACTACTGAGGGAAGTGATTGGACTAATGGGAAACAAGTGAATCATGTATATGATGCAAGGTGTACTTTAATATACTGTAATGCTTGGAGTGCTGAAATTATACTTCAGATTTGTAGAAAAAGACAACTTAGACAAAAATGTGCTTAAATAAGTTATGTTAAGCATACCATCATTGCTCTTAAACTCTCACCTCATGGAAAAGCAGCAACCACAGACCAAAGTCTGAAGCATTTTCAGAGCTTGAAAAGTTCTTAGTACACTTCTTTGTCATACATAAACATGCATTTGCACAAACACATACAAAAACACACATACAGACACACACACGCAAAGTGTAGGTGAGTGAAGTGACTAGACACAAACAAACACACAAAGTGTAGCTCAGTAAAGTGTCTATACATACACGCACACATACACACACTTGTAGACAAGTGTCTGGCAGGCACTTTACTTACCCTTGTGTGTTTGTGGTAATTGTTTTACTGTTTACAAAGCTGTAAAGTACTTGGCACTCCTAAACATATTTTCATTAGCTGATAGTATGCAAAATGAATACATCTCTGTGTGCTACAGTGAAGTATCTTCAGATGTCTCAAGATTTATGTCGGAATTCACCGGTCAGGCTCCACCTCACTCCTTTCCAAAGGTGAATTCCTTGACATTCGAATTTCAGTGATGTAGCAAGTTTACTTTAATCTGTAGCATGATCATAATCTTCACATTATAACACAAAATTAATATCTGCATAAATCATTGAATGTGGTATTTTTTTTTCAAAGCCTGCAATAGCTGAATATTTAAAATAAACAGAATTGCTAACATAAAAAAGAAATTATTCTATTGCCCACTAAGTATTCTATGTTTGATTTTTCTCCAGTAGAGGCAGTGTGTGTATACATTTGTGACTGTGTTTTTGTTTATGTGTATGTGCATGTATTTGTGTTTATGTGTATATGCGTGTATGTACATATGTGGTATGTTTGTGTGTGTGTGAAAACTTATGAGCAAACCTAAAAAAACAAAAAAAGATCTTTTTCTGGTTGTTGTGGATTACTATTTTTTGAGAGTATTATGGATAGCATGTTTATTTTGACATTGCATAGATGTGAAGCACCAAAGCTAAATAAATCCTTAGCACTTCTTTTTGTTTCAGCAGCTAAGCCACATCATTATTCTTCTGTATTGTTATTATAACGAAGTGGGTTATTTCTGAAACACAAAAACTGAACTTGCAATATACAGCTGATTAGTTTTAAGCAGTGTACCACCTGCATTTTGACTTGAAAGATAGAATCAATGCACATTTTTTGTTTTACACTGAATCACTGTACAATGTTTTTGTTTTTCACTATCTGTGAGGGGGTGGAGTGAGGCTGCATGCTCTTTTCCCATTTCATGTCTCAAATCATGTAGTACTGATGCTAATGGAGGGTATCAGATCAGAAGTGACTGCCATTTACTGCACTGCTGACTTACTTGCAGCATGGACCATTGTGTAGCTAAGTGCAAATGGTCCACTTTCTAGGTTCATGAACTGCAGCTGATATATAGGATTATGTTCAGGTCTCCAATCATAACCAGTTTATTGTGCACAAACAGAAATACTAAAAATTGGCCACCTGCACTACTCATAATGTTTTTTATTTATTTAAAACCAGACAATTAGAATCTCCATGGTGAGCACTTTTGTCACTAACACGTCATCAGAATGTGAATGAATTCTGACCATTCGGTCTTTTATAGCAACTGAATTACAAAGATTATCAGTCATTTTAAAGAAATACCCCAGGATTCGTGGTTCGTGTCCATTTAGAATAGCAGCGTACCTTGCTTATGCATGAAGGTACACTGCTATTTAATCTAAATGGACACAGACCAGGAGTGAGTGGAGGGGGTGTGTGTCAGCAGTGCCTGCACATGTAACATGCCCACTTCACTCAGAAAGTGCCGTACGGCACTTTGTGACACAGATGAGTGCAGTTTATATAATATTACAGCCTGGATCTAATATTATATAGTAAATGAGTGTTCACAGACACTGAAATGTAAGTAGCTAACATTTCAGTGTCTATGGACACTGAAAAAAAACACAAACACCTAGAAGGGAGCAGCCTTCAAGTGCACCCCCCCCCCCAAATCTATACACTCTTACATGCATGGAAGCAGTAGGGCAAGAGGAAAGCAATACAAATTAGAAAAATTTATTTTTTTCATCAAATAAATCCAAAATTTAAGCGGTGCGCAGCTTGTTTGCATGGCGCGCTGCTATGCTTAACCTGGCTAAATCCTGAAAGTGATAGACAAATGCTACTGTGATAAAAAACATCATTAAGCTGCTGTAGCATAGTGGTACTGCCATGGTATAGTATGTAAAACATGCTTCGTTTGAATCCCTCCTCTGACAAATTATTTAGTAAACTTTTAAGGAATTTGAATGATAGATGTCAATCATATTGCTCACGTATAGCACAGTAGGGGTGGGAATATGTAAAATATAAATGTAACAAATAATTTGTACATTTAATGAAAAAAAATAGATTTAAGCAATGCTTTGCTAGTGTAAGCATTGCTTACCTGCTTTCAGCTATGCTTACCTGGTGTAAGCATTGCTATGCGGATTTGTACAGAGCTAAGCATAGTTCAGCATATTAAAACTGGCCAATCAAGAAAAAGTGTGGAAAAACTGTGGAGGCAGGAAAACAGCCATAACCATTTGGGATTGCTCACAGCAGGACCGAAATGTCTGGCATTGGTGAAGGTGTTCACGTCCGAGCTCAACATTTGGGTATCCAGGAGTCCAGGGTCATGGTTGGGCTCCTAGTTAAAAATGATGATGGCAGGCTGCTGCAGGGTCTATACCAGGGCTGCCAGTACAAAGTGGAAGCCTGGGACCAGCTTGCACGTGAACTCACCAGTGCCACGGGCATATCCCGGACTGGTGAACAGGTATGTCACCACTATAATGACCTGAAGCGGAGGAGGGGTGCACTCTTGGACCAGTGGATCAAAGAACCCTGAGTGCAGGATGTCCCATCTGTCTGTAAGTATGCAGTTGTATGTGTCTCTAAGTATGGAAAAAGTTCAACTTGTGACTGTGCAGGTGTGATTAATGTGTGATGTCTCCCCATACAGCTGCTGCGGAGAGGTCGCAGAATGTTGAACCTCATGCCCAGTGACTGGCCTGGCTGCATCAGCAGTATGGTGAGTACAGAATACCCTTTACTATTAGCAGTAAGAAATCAAAATTATAGTAATGGTAGTACTGCCTGCATATATAATTGTGCTGTAAAAGTCAGGAATAAATGCCTGTGTCAGGCTGCCAGTGTTACAATGGAGTATTCACAGCTGCTATATAATACAGATATCAGTAGCAAACAAAGTACAATATGCAGGAGAGGACTATTAGAATATGTATGAGTGTGTCTGAGTGAATCTGCCAAGAAAGTGCCATGTCAGGGCTACTGTAAAAGTTAGAAATGAAAAGCATTCCCCTGTACAGATCATGCAGGAATAGTAATTGTGAATTTCTGAGTTGTACACAGATATGTATTTAAAAACTAATAAAGATGATCCCAAATACTGTTGTGTGTCATCTCACTTGTACCTGAAAAATAGAAATGTGCATGTCCTGCAGAATGCATTAACTGAGGTGAACAGATTTAACACTGCTTGTCTGCATACTTTAGAATGGGCATGTCAAATAACTGATAAAAGCAACAGTACCTATTTCCATCAGAATATGTTTTACTTGTTTGTCTGCCAGCATTGTCCTGTGTTAATCTTTCAATTTCAGCTGTATGTAGCTGTGAATGTACTGAAAATATATAAGACTAACAGGTGCAGACTTAAAACCTACACTGTGTACTCAGGAATCTAAATTGCAATATATAGTTGTAAAACAGAAAATGTGCAAGCCAGCTAATGTGCACATGTCTCACAAACAGTGACACCAATGTCTGTTTTGTATGCATAATTTGTACTAAAAATGGGAAACAAATAATGCAACATGTAATAATAAAAGCACTGTGCACAAAAATATGTACTAGATAGAAATATCACAAGCAGCACACTACACCTCCCCAGTAGCTCAGTCTGAAAAAGACTAAGCCTGTAGTACACTTTTGCACACACACACACACCACTTTTCAAATCCAGGGACCACCACTAACATCTCAGTCTGGTTCTACAGTTGTAAACCACAATCTGAATAGTAAAATAATGTACTGCAACACATACATTTTCCAAACAGGGCACACAGGTAAAGAAATCTGAATAGAAATACTAGTATGATGTGTGTAACTCTGAAAGGTGCACAATTGTTGTGCTAATCAGCCCTAGTCCTACAAATAGATGCAAGCTAGACATCCACACTCTGTAGTCTGACACATACAAGCCTCTCAAGTGTCATGCTGTCACTGATAGTGTCCCCAGTTGCCAAGAAACCTGCACACAGAGAATGTCACAGTAGATGTATATGAAAGGCACAATACACACTCCATGGTCTGCAACTAATATGTGAATCTGAAATATGTGTATAAACAGCAATGTAATGTGCACACAGTTCATTTGACCATGCCCACAGGTAAATAAATTGGTATAAAAGCAGGTATGATGTGTATAACTAAAATA
>NC_056739.1:946169655-946179655 GCF_019279795.1 Protopterus annectens | reverse complement strand
GGTTAGGGGTCACCACAGCGGAACTCCGGTCCGCTAATGATTGGCAGTAGATTTTTATGTGCTGAGTTGCCAGCTCTGATGCACAACCTTCAACGAAGGTACGCCCATTCACGCATGTCTCCACACAGAAGACACTCTAGCTGAGAATTGAACAAGACAACGTCTCAGTTATGTGTGGTGTGAAATCCATGTTGGGAACACTTTCCCTTGTTTGTGAAGGTGAGATTGGTATGTTGGGCAAGGATAGTATGTATACTTGGGGAGGTAGGTTGGGTTGGAAGACAGATAAGACAGCATACAGGGGCGGTATATGACACGTGGTGGGTAAACACCTTGGATGTGGAGTGGTGTTTGGAAAGTGGTAGCTCATGAGCCCCAAAATGAAAACAGTGGGAACAAGGTCCCCAACCATGGGAAGACACAACTACACCTTCATGGCTCTGAAGGTGCCTGAGCTGGGGGCTGAGCAGGAGGAGCATGAAGAACCTGTAATTGTGTACCGAGGGCCTCAAGGTGGTGTAGCACATCCCCCAAGTCTCTGTGGAGCTCTCTATGCATGCACCAGACCCTGGACCTAACTTCAGGTGACAGGATTCTGTCTGTGTATGCTCCCAGGGGGGGGATGAACACCATCCCCTGAGGTGGTCCCACCTGAAGGTTGTGCAGGACCAGCAGATTAAGAGGTCCTGTGGTGGGTCCCAGATGTGCTGTGACCAGGTAACATGGCCAGATGAGGTGGGAGATGTGGTTCTGCTGAGAACAGGCTTCCCAATCATGCTATTGTGTCACAGTTGTAGGACATATGTGGGTAGTAATAGTCCACACAATCCAGGATTACTTTTAAGAGCATGCAAAGATATCCCCATTAACACTAATCTCCAGATTGGTTCTGTTGAGAACAGGCTTCCCAATCATGCTATTGTGTCACAGTTGTAGGACATATGTGGGTAGTAATAGTCCACACAATCCAGGATTACTTTTAAGAGCATGCATAGATATCCCCATTAACACTAAACTCCAGATTTTTTAGCAGTCACATAGAAAACAGAACACATGCATATATGGAACCATAGTGGCCATTGCAATGACATGCAGGTGACATTGTTAGCAACAGGCCACCAGTGATAGTGTTTCAACATGGAACATGACTAGAAGCACATTGCACTATTTCTTGTACAATACAATATATGTCCCAACAGTAGGTTTGCTGTACATATACCCGTTGAGTTGTGTGTTCAGATTATTGTTGCAGATATGGTTGGGAGGAGACAGAGATATCAAATAACAACTATTATATCCTTACAGTATGAGGTCCTACAACTTTATTTCCTCGTTATGTCTTTCAGGTACCATGTCTAGAGAGCAGCTGCCAGTTTATTCCCCCCAAGGAAATGATGTGATAATCAACTACCTGGTGCAGTACCCCCACACCTCTTTGGCTGTACAGCCCATGATCTGCAGGAGAGGACTGGCCTGTGGAATGAGCTCGTCCACAGGGTAAATGATGTCAGCTTGCATAACCACAGTTATGAACAGGTCCGACATCGGTGCACTGACCTCATCCACCATGCCCATCGGTGTGCTGCAGTTAGGAGGTACCAGCTAGCCACAGGGAGGGGTCATGCCATCCAGCCCCCCGACACATGCTGAGAAGCTCCTCGCCAGCCTTGGGGCACCTGCCCACCAGCAAAGTCAAGACCCAGCTGATAGCATTGTGGAGGTGGGTGCTACCCACACAATGGACGAGGAGCATGCAGGTAAAGTCACAGGGTACATCAGTAGACCACTGTTGCTTATCATCTGCATCTGTAGAGTTTAATCATAAATATGTGAGATAAAATATATATAGTCTGTTGCTGTATTGTAGTAATGAACAGATGTGCATAATCTGTAGTATTGTGGGTTTGCACTGTTGATGTACTGAAATGTTGCTGCCACCCTGTACCAATGCCACAGGTGTGGCTGCTGACATCACATCTCTCACACAACTATGTAGGTCCCTCTGGAATACTTCTGGGGCAGCAGCCTGTAGCTGGTGAGTATGGTGTTGCTTGTTCAGTTTGCCAATTCACTGGCCATGTTATGGTCATGGTATTTGCGATGCACACATTTAATGCACCTACCCATGATGCATGCTGTACATGTTCACTTATTGATACTATTAACTACACTGTATTACAGTTGTCACCATAGTGGCATATTTGAAGGATATGTAAGAGTCCTGCAATATAACTAACAACCTGTCATTGCAAGATGTGTGCACAGAGATGCACATAATGGTGGGACAGATAGCCTACAGTAGGAACATGTCTGAAACAACACCCTTATACAGTGCTACAACAGTGTATACACCACTATTACAATGGCAATTGTTACAGATCTACACAACGGCATATCACAATACCACATTCCACAACCCTGACCTGTAATGTGGTCCTAACATGAGCAATGACTGTGTAATATGGAATAGAATATAGCTGGAAGCAGCTTTTGAGGTACTGACAATATTCACTCTTCATGAGTATGCACCTTCCATCAAGTACAGGTTCTCAATGTCACACCAAGAAATGGTCTGCTGTCCAAGATGTATGTCCATCACATTTGCCCACTCACCTGCAAAAGAGGCAGCCATGGCTTGCACACATCTTACAAGCCATGGAATGGATCCCATACCCAACAGATAGCACGCAGGAGTGGGACATGTAGCCTTACCTCACCATTGCGTATACCATGGCAAACAGTGCAGACAATCATGTATGTGGCGAGGAAGTATGGGACAACATTACTGTAGAAAATAAACAGATGGCCATCCAAGACAGATGACACATGTTGCAAACTGGTCATGGAGGCTACCTAGAAACATGCCGCAACACTGAGGGAGTTTCAGGAATGTCTAGCAAGTACTGGCTGTATAATACCTGTGTCAACAATCACCTGTACTCTGCGTAAGTGTGGCCTATGGGTTAGGGTAATCAGATGGGACAGTTCTTCCACAAGAAACATCAGTCAGGGCTCTTTACAGGTAGCATATGCATAACATCAAAAGTCCACCAAAGGCATGTCTTAAAATGTGTAATGGTGTACTAAGACCAAGTTCGAAACCTACAGACAGTATTAATTAAGATACATGTGCTGTACAAGCAACACCTCACTCCACCTCAGGCCCACCATCCCCATCTTTACCTTGCTGGTGCCAGCATACACCTGTATGTTTGCCATTCATTAGCAGGGCCTAGGCTAGTACACATGGTGTTCTGGATTTGGGACACTGCAAAATAACACTCATGTGTGGCCCATAGCTGTCAAGCATCTAAAAAAAGGCTGAGGATGGTGAAGGGTGTCATCTTAAAATACAACAGTGAACTGAAGCAGACAGCTAAAGCTCACTAAGAATGTCTGTATTTGCACACAGTCAGCGTCATGAATTGTGGCAGACATAACCCTGACTCCGCAGCAATAGTGAAGGCACTGTGTGAACCCCAAGGGCTGTGAACATGAGTTGACCTTGCAATCTTGCAGAGTTGGGGGACATTTGTAGGGCAGAGTGAGAAAATACTGGCAAGTGCAGATAGGATATGCTAGTATATCCCTTCCAGGAATAGTGACTGCTGTAGTACACTTAACAGTTGATGCAACAAACCATCATGTTAAGGGTATGCACACTCATGCACCCACATACTGTATGCATCTCAATTAGCATTTGCAAAACTAACACATTTGTTTGATACTGCATTTGATTGCACAGGTCATATGTCACATATCAGGTTAGTGTAATGTTAACATATTCAGCATTGTGGACCCATGGCATATCAGGGAAGAGGGTGCCATATCAATAAGGGTGTGTACACTCCTCATAGCCACAGTAAGGTTTGAAGGTTGTCAGTGTCATTGTATTTTACTGCTCATACATGCACCGCTGATGATAAGATCTGCAAATCAGACATCAGGCATTCACTATTGACATCTGTCCACATATCATACCAGGTATGTGTCAGACAAACACATAGGAGCTGTGAGCAGCAGAGCAGACATCACTGACACACATATACACATCCAGCAATGGTGTGTATACCTGTGAGGTATGATGCACAGTACATGCCATGGTGCTAAGCAGGTGCACATCGAAACTGTGTACATGGGTGCAGTGTGTTCCAGGGGAAGGGGCATCACCTACTAACAACACATGCATCACAGAGATGTATAATGTTGGTAACAGGGATTGACTATAGCTGCAATGCACGCTGTTGAGTGCCATATGTCATGCATGTTGACAGATGGGTAATGAGAGGTCTGTGTGTAATATCTTTGTGCAACCTCACCTGTAAGTGTGTGTGTGTGTGTGTGTGTGTGTGTGTGTGTGTGTGTGTGTGTGTGTGTGTGTGTGTGTGTGTGTGTGTGTGTGTGTGTGTGTGTGTGTGTGTGTGTGTGTGTGTGTGTGTGTGTGTGTGTGCAGTTAAGCAATGATGTACAGGTCTTAAAGTGCATTTCTTGTTTTCCCTTCACAGGTGGCAAGGTGGGTCAGGGTTCCTCCTGCAGGCAAACTGATGTTAGCATTCATACAGACTCTGACAATGATGATTGGTGTGATGAGGTACAGGCAGGGTTGTCAGGGGTTGAAGATGTGCCATTGTTTGACATCCCACTGTTATCCACCCCAAGCCTGCACACAGTCACATAGCCTGTACATACCCCATCACCAGTGGCCATAGATGAGGGACAGTTGGCGAGTGCTGGTATGGGACAGGACAGTGTGGTGACTATGACAAGTTTGTCTGGACACAGCAGCCATAGCTGGATGCCCAGTGTGGTACCACACAGGCAGATGTACAGGGGTGCTCATAGGAGGGCTGCTGGTCATCATGCCCCTGGCAGAAGTGCCACAGCTGGTGTCACCAGATGCATGTTTCAGGCTGTCATGGAAGTGCAGGCACATATGGAATGTTATACCAGACAGGGTCTAAGGCTCCAGAGGGCTACTCATTCTGCTGTTATTGACAATATCCGTGATCTTTCAGGTGCCCACCATTATTTTGCAGAGGTCCTGGATATATGGTTGGGTGAGATGGTGGGAATCCTCAACTGTGCAATGTCTGTGCTTGAGCATATGGTGGGAGTAGTACGACGGCCATGTGGACAAAGGTCAGCAACACCAACAGGTGGAGGTTGATGTGGACATGCAACAAGTTGGAGAGGCTCCCGTAGTGGCAGTGCCAGCACCAGCACTGCAGGGAGGCGCTGTCCACACCACAACAGAGCAGGCCACGTGCACATGGCCCTGGCTGGTCCCAAGAGGGACCTGAACCCAGCAGACATATGTCATCATCAGGGGAGAGCCCAATATCTTGGTTTCTATCTGGTAGTGCTCATGGAACCCCTGCCAGGCACAATTCTCGTATCCATGGCCGTTGACAGTGAACTGCACACAGTATCAGGTATGGTTTGCAGCTGTCTAACAAACCCCTATATAGGGCAACCACATGGCAGAACTGTGCGCACACACACACACACACACACACACACACGCACACACACGCACACACACGCACACACACACACACACACACACACACACACACACATCACTAACACAGCTTGGGCAACCCCATACCTACACACCCCACATCTGCACAGCCCAATTAATAATAAAAACCTCTAACACACCCACACATGATGTCAAACAAATGGCTCAGCCTAGGTCTCTGGCAAACCCACAACACACCCTGTGCATATGATGATACCTGTGTCACATCCCTGTCATCCCTAACATCGATGCAAGGACAGGCTAATATGGTTATGATATACATGGTGACTGCACTAAGGTGTACCAATGCAATGCTGTGTAACATGTTTGCAGCACTAAAGTTTAATGCTTACATGTCAGGATGTGTAGCTGTCCAGCCATGATGCATTATAGCTGGTATTAACACTGAATGATTGTGGTCTCCATAATGTATTCTGTTTTTGCTGTCCAGCCATGATGCATTACAGCTGTTATTAATGCTGAGTGATTGTGGTCTCCATAATGTATTCTGTTTGAGTTGTAGGTGTCTATGTGTCAACAGGATGTTGGTCTGCTGTTGTTTCCTACAAGGGGTGTGGCATTGTGGTGGCACCTTGACTCTGGCATATCCTGGGTACAGCTGAACACAAGTCACAGGTCTGTATAACAGTCACTGCATGTGCCACATGCCTGATAGGTCTGAGGGGTGTATACAGGTGAGTGGATGATGGCTGATGTCAACAGTCCTTCTACAGTGGACAATGGTAAGTGTACTGGGTGGTACACACCACATGTTTGTATAACACACACACACACACACACACACACACACACACACACACACACACACACACACACACACACACGCACACACACACACACACACAGGCTTTGGTGTTGATGCAATGCACAGAGAATACTGTACACATGTATGTACTTTTGCAGGGAACCCATTTTAGCCTATGTAATTCCACCAAGACAGAAGAGGCACAACATCACATTGGGAAATAATCAGTCTGCTAGTTTAATGTCATTGACGATGGTGCTGGCAGGGTATATGTCCACTTCCCAATGTAGTGCATTCCTCAACTTGGTAAACATAGGTGTGCTATTGTGGGTGGCACAGCCCTACCCTTTGGAGGGTGTGTGGTGGTGTAGAACCACAGAGAGTGTGATTGACAACTACTTAACCTGTTAACATAAACTGTAAAGTATTACATCTGATGAAGAGGGGGAATACACACAACAATAACTGCAATGATGGTGGCTGTGTTGACAAGATCCACACCCAGCTATATATACCAATCCCAGTATCAATTTAGAGCTATACAGTGGGGAAGAGGGCATTTACACATCTAATACTAGTTTTGATGGAATGAATGTCCACAAGATGATACATGTGAAATGTAAGCATTTGCCAATCTGTTCTTGGACAGATGACCTCCTGGGACATGTATTTTCTGCAGACTGAAGTAGATCTCTTCACATACACACATACTCTTTCTTGGCAACACTGAGAGTAAAACCCCTACCTAGGAACTTATTGCTATTAATGTGTGTGTGGCCTTATTTGTGCAAACCACACAGTTTTTAGAATGAGGTGTGCCCCAGGTTACTTGTTAAGTGAAGAACATCACCAGACCTTAAACAGTATGGTAGTGCGGGATGTACTGGTTGTTTATGAACTATACATAGTGTGACATAATGTCATATAAACACTGACATTTACATAACAGTCATAAACACATCTGAGAGACCTGGGTTTATCAATGCTAACTAATTGTCAGTGTGTCCATTCTGTTACAGATAAGTTGCACACAGTACATGCATCATTGGGCTGGATAGTGTAATCAGTTACCTGTATGGTTCATGGTGACAGTGGTCCCCATACAGTGGACCTTAGGACATGTACTGGGAGTACCATGGTGTAAAGACAGTATATGCAGCACCTACACCCCACATTGGATATTGTACTCACTGAAACCCATGATAATACTCTGACATAGCCACAATCACACATTGACCAGGACTGCAATACAATCCCTTGTCTATCTCAAGAGTGCTAGTGCAGGGATATGCATCTATTGCACATGCCACAGGGATAGTAGGGTGATGCTTTGTCATGGCTCTCCTACAGTCAGCAACATCACTATCCATTATATTGTATGCCAAGGTGTATTGTATTTGGAGAATATGGCCTCAGAATGCTGTATCCTACAAATATACACACTTGCACACATGCCATGACTCAGAGGGTAACCCATACCTATCTACCTATTTGTACATCAGTGTTGTGGTGGTACTGCAAGCTCCAAGTAGCTCATAGGGAGAAGAGTGTAACAAGGTACATGTAATTTCCATTACAGCAGCAGCAATATCTAACTATGCCAATGGGGGGTGCAGTGAGTGTGAAGGCCCTCAGGGTATTATCAACTACAGGTTTACAAACACACAGACACTGTTATTCTCAGTAATGCACACTGACACATTTGTCAGTACTGGGGTCCATAGGTGCAGGTGTTCCTAGGTGTGTACCAGGATATTGTCCATGGAGAGATGAGAAGAGTAGAGGATGGGGGTACAGTGGTATCATGCTAACTGCCATTTGTTAGCAGGCCAATAATCAACTAATGCCATGTGAGTGATCCTCAGGGTGAAAGTAAAATGCAACATGCAATCATCTGGTTGCCTCTTGCAGAGGGCCAGTGAGGTGCTCCAATTGACATGTATACAACATGTATTACATAACATGGTCAGTGTCTGTCTTGGAGACCTATACCCAAGCATGTTCTGTTGACTGTGGTGGTGTAGTTGAGGTATCCATGGCATGTGATGCATTCAGGGTGGGGATTCCTAGCTGTGGCATTCATAACACAGCAGGGCAGACATGTCAGTGTCAGTCAAGCATAGATTGCCTAACATGCCATTGTGACTGCATATAACCTGGGATACTACCCATGTATGAAACACAAAAGGAGAGATATCTATACCAAGCGATTGCAGCCCCCCAAACATCTCCAACGCCCAAGTGAGAACTGCTCTCTCCAAAGCAAAAAACACAGCATCCATGGGACCTGATGGTGTCCCCGGCTGTGTGCTCCACGAACTCAACGAGGAATTAAACCCACAGCTAGGACAGCTGTTTAATCATAGTCTTACCTCTGGATACATCAGGAGTGGCGGCGCACTGCAACTGTGGTCCCACTTCACAAAGGCGGTGCCTCCACCGACCCTGGAAATTACCGGCCCATTAGCTTGACAAGCCTTATCTGCAAAGCCATGGAGAGGATCATAATGGACCTCATAAATAAAGACATAGGGAATTTGCAGAATTTGGATCCATCCCAGTTTGGCTTTGTCAAAGGCAGATCATGCCTTCTAAACTTGGTTGACTTTTTCGAAACAGTCACCAAAGCCATTGATGAGGGAAAGGCAGTCCATACAGCCTACCTCGATCTAGTGAAGGCCTTTGATACAATACCCCACTCGGGTATCATTGAAAAACTCATCAGCTTAAATGTTAACCCATACATCACAAGATGGGTTGCAAACTGGCTGAGTGACAGAACCCACAGGGTCAGAGTTGCTGGCGCCATGTCAGACTCAAAGCCTGTCACAAGTGGTGTACCACAGGGCTCAGTCCTGGGCCCACTCTTGTTTGGCATCTACTTTTCCAAGTACAAGCAAACACAGGAGGGTTATGGCTGACAAAGTTTGCAGATGACTGCAAACTGGGCCATAGTAGAAAACACATCTGACACAGATATCCTTCAGAAGGGTCTCACAGAAACGGATAACTGGTGCCAGAGCCATGGCCTAAAGTTAAATGCCAAAAATGCATAGTCATACCCTTCGGAAAAACAAGGTTACCCCTAGCTACCAAATAGGTGGCAATCCACTGAGTACAGAAGAAGTTATCAGGGACCTGGGGACCCAGGTTGATAGTAGTCTGTCATTCGACACCCATGTAGCTAAAGTAGTTAGGAAGACCTTCTACATTGCCCACCTTATCATGAAGGGATTCTCATCTAGATCAAGGGAGGTCATAGTCTCCCTATACTCATCACTCATCAGACCAATGATTGAGTACAATGCCCCATTGAATGTATCTGACCCGACACTTGCAGCAGCTGGAGAGGCCACAAAGTTCCTCACCAAAAGGATAAAGGGTCTCAAACATCTGTCCTATGCTGCCCGACTGAAAGAACTCCAGCTCTATTCAGTCGCCACCGCTGCTCAGAGGTGACCTTTGCCTAACATACAAGGCCATGTCAAACCCAGATTTGATGAATATGCTTCACCTCAAAAATCTAGATCCGTCAGAGCCACAAGGGCGGAGACTTAAACTCGACACGGCTATTAATAGGACGTGCTGGAGGGATAGATTCATCACCCAAAGACTCCTATGCTGTGGAATAAAATCCCGGTATATGTGAGGCAGAGCACCTCGCTGGCCTTGTTCAAGAGAAATCTTGACCAATGGATGGGAGATCGCAGATA